>NC_136484.1:181903017-182195517 GCF_053919585.1 Euprymna scolopes | reverse complement strand
AGTAATACTGATGTGGTTTCATAAATCAGAGTCCATTTTCTGTAGGCTGTTTTTGAACCCAGACAACGACGGATACTTTTGCTAATATATATATATATATATATATATATATATATATATATATATATATATATTAGCAAAAGTATCCTCCCTTCATCATCAGTCTTAACCCTTCTTTTTCATAACCTAACATACTTTCATAAATCAGTCCATTTGCTAATATATATATATATATATATATATATATATATATATATATATATATATATATATATTAGCAAAAGTATCCGTCGTTGTCTGGGTTCAAAAACAGCCTACAGAAAATGGACTGATTTATGAAAGTATGTTAGGTTATGAAAAAGAAGGGTTCTAAATTTGGGTTGAATTCGGGGGCATCAAAACCAAAGCAAAATATGATGAAAGTAAAAAATATAATAGATAAACCGCATAATTTATTATACCATACCTGTTCACACTGAATCACAATATTCTGTGGATCTATATTAAAAAAAAACTTTGTGACATATTTTTTTTACATGGAGTTCACCACTTATCAAGGCCCAATGGCCACTCAGGGATAAGGGTTGGTGTGTGTACAGTAATCAAAGGGATAGTGTAGCAATGGTATTGGAGAAATTGTGAGGTGTCATTACTTAGGGGGCGGTTCATCAGGAATTTGTTTGTGTTGGACTTGAAGACATCCAGGTTAAAGTCGGGAGGGAAACAGGCAAGCAGAAAAGAGTTCCACAGGCGTGCAGTTCTAAGAAAGAACCTTTGTTCATGGAATCTACGTTTTGATTTAGGCACAGATAGGGAGTGAGGAAAATTATTGACGGTGGTTTCAGCTAGTCGGGTGTTTTTTGAAAAAGATTGACGAGCACCTGCCATGGAAATAACGATAGAAAAATGACAGGCTCGCTACGTCTCTTCTGTGGGAAAGAGGCTGCAGGGTAGAGAAAAGGGCATCCACTACCAAGCCACGGAGTCTATTTTGTACTCTGTCAAGGCAAGATAGGCTGTTTTCAGCAGCCCCCGCCCAGATGTGGCAGCAGTACTCCATCTTTGGACGTACTTGGCTCTTATATAGATAGAGAATTGCATCATTAGTGATATATCTTCTGGAGCGGTAGAAGGATCCCACCATTTTCCCAGCGACCTTGGCCACAGACTTGATGTATGTGTTCCATTTGAGATCAGGTGTAAAGGTCGAACTCAGGAGCTTATCAAAGCCTGGGGCCTCCCTTAGACGAGAGCTTTCCACTTCATGTAATGCTAGATGGGGATCAGAGCGTTTATGATGTAGAGAAAGGAGCTTGGTCTTAGATGCATTAAAGGTAACCAGCCACGTCTTTCCCCACTGTACCACGCGCTCAAGATCAGAGGAGAGTGAATCAGAGAGAACTTTGTCATTTACAGCCTTTAATGTGTTGCCATAGATGGTCGTGTCATCAACGAAAGATTTTAGTATGTGTTTTGGAGATCATTGATGTAGACAGGAAGAGAGTTATGCCCAGTATGGATCCCTGAGTGACTCCACCATTAATACTGTGGGCCTCTGATTTCTGCCCATCAACCACTACAATTATAAGCCTGTCTGAGAGAAATGGCTTAATGATAGAGAAAACATTTCCAGTCATACCGTAGCTGGAAATCTTGTGTAGTATGCCAAACCTTATCGAAGGCCTTTGATATGTCGAGAGCAATTGCCCTTGAAAGGAAGCCTTTGTTAAGAGGTACATTAATCCTATGAGATAAAATCGTTAGCACATCTGCTGTAGATCTAGCAGAGCGGAAACCATATTGCGTGTCGCTAAGAAGGTTATTTCTGCTGAGGTGGTTGACTACTTCTCTATTTATTGTGGATTCCAGCAACTTACTCATGACAAACAGGAGACTTATTGGTCTGTACTGAGAGGGAGATAACTTATCTCCTGAATTCTTAAATACAGGGCATACTGATGAGGTTTTCCAGGGTGTTGGGAAGCACTTTTCCTTAAGGCAACGCTTAAACAGTTTGGAAAGTATGGCGGCAAGTTCTGGTTGTAATGTTTTTAACACTATAATTGGAATACCGTCGGGACCAGTTGCTTTACTGGAGTCAATGTTCTTGATTAGTTTGGTGACCTCACGCACAGATATTTGTATGTTCCATAGCGTGTTGTCTGTTATAGGAGGGAATATGGGGAGTTGATGGCCTTCGTAACACAGGGTAGAATTTGCCGCAAATTTCTTGGCAAATAGTTTGGCCTTGTCGGATGCTGTTGAGATGACCTCTGGTCCATTGATAATGGTTGGGATAGAACGCACGCTTCTGTTCAGGATCCTATTTGCTATTTGCCAGAACTGGTGGGAACGAAGCCGCTGCTCAGCTACTTTGGACTTAACGGATTGCGCATATAGCTCTCTTGCATTTTTTATTACTCTTTTACAGTGGTTGCTGGCGGTTCTGAAAACAGCTTTAGTGTCAGTGCATCTATTACGTTGGTAGCTATGGAAAAAGTGATTTCTGTGTGCAATGGCAGCAGCCCATTCAGGAGAGAACCATGGCTTGCTGTTAGGTTTTTGTTGGAAATTTTTAGATGGTATGAATCGGTCTATGCTTACAAGTAACCATTCAGTCAGGTCTGATAATATAGATGACACATCCTTTTTAAACATGGAATGGAGAGGGAGATCAGATATGAATGTACGGAAGCAATCCCAGTCCGCCATAGAGTATCGATATACAGTACGGTTGAGAGGTACATCTGTAGATTTATTATATTTCATTTTTATCTTAACTGATACGACGCAGTGGTCGGAGGATCCCAGAGGATATAGAACGGAACACGAGCATAGCTCAGGGGATGTGGATAGAAAAAGGTCTAGAAGGCTTGCGAACTGACCGGTATTATTGGGCACACGGGTGGGCTCGCGGGCAATCTGAGTGAGGTCATAGGCAATGGCAAAATCATGACAGAACCTCCCTTCATCATCAGTCTTATTGGAGTGGGTCAGCCGTTCCACATTATGGACATTGAAGTCACTGCAAATGTGAATGTTATCTGAGGGATGAGCAGACAGGATGTGGTCAATTTTTTTCTGATATACTCTTAAAGACAGTAACTCCACTGTTGTGGGGGCGATAAAGGGCAAATATAAATGCGGTGGTGTAAGCAAGTGCAACCCGGAAGCACATATAAGGTAGATTAGGGTCTTCTCTGGAGATACCCCTGCCACATGGGAAGCCATCTTTAATGTAGGCAGATATTCAATGCCCGTAGCGATCTTGGGGGTCAGATTTAGATGTAAGGTTAGAGTATCCTTTAATTATGAATGCATCTAGGGGGTGGTCGGCCCATCCAGTTTCGCTTAGGAAGAATATGTCAGGTTTCTTCTCCTGTAATTGGGTTTCAAGCTCTGAAAGGTTAGAACGTAGACCCCTGATGGATATGGAGGTCAGGTGCGAACGAACACTTCATAATTTTATTATACTATATTTCTTCAGACTGAAACATAATTATGAAAGTATACTTACGAAGATCGATATTTAAAGTCTTTATTAAAGTGTGTGCCTATTTCTATTCTATTGATGCCAGGCGCGAACGCAGACCACACAATTTTATTATACCATCCCTATTTAAGTTAAAACATACTTATCAAAATATTCTTATGCACATCTATATAAAAAACACTTGTAAACGTTTGTTTTTTTTAATTTTTAATTTTTTTATTTCCATACTTGGTGGACCAAGCGCGAACGCCGACCCCACAATTTTTATGAACCACCGTTCTTCCAGATCTAACATACCCATTCCTGTGTCTCGATACATCTTCTATCATTATATGTAATCAGTTATTTAAAATAGTCAACCATATAGGAGCCTATTCGTGACCAGACTCACACACACACACACACACACGCACACACACATTCAGCTTTATATTGCATATATATATATATATATATATATACATATATATGTATATGCATGTCGTCATAACATATGAATCATACAACCGTAATAGTAAAATATGGGAAATGTAAAAAATACCCGGGAAAAATACCCAGTCAACACCGAGTACATACAACTAGTATACACATACATAAACATAAATATAAATAAATATATATATATATATATGTATATATATATATAACTACTTAATTTACTCACATAAAATTAATATACGAACGTATAGATTTATGCGTAAACTTTAAGTATTTACTTCAAAAGTGCTCAATACGTAGGTAGAGCTAGTTAGTAAGTTATAAAATGTATATGGCGATTAAGCTACACTGAATATTCCGTGTTTCATCCACTCTAGGACGATTCAGGCTTATGCGCCTTGCATAAGCCTGAAGAGTCCTAGAGTGGATGAAACGCGGAATATTCAGTGTAGCTTAATCGCCATATACATTTTATAACTTACTATATATATATATATATATATATATATATATATATATATATATATGTGTGTGTGTGTGTGTGTGTGTGTTTATTTGTTTATTTGTTTGTTTGTTTGTTAGTCTTTGTCCACAATGCAATAATATTATTGTGCATATAAATATATTCTTACAAAATTATTCCTTTGTTATATATTAAATGAAATAATTAAAAATTAAAATATAAATATAGCATAACATACAAATATTATATAAAAACAGAACGATTTTCTAAGAATCTAGTTTATCTGAAAAAAAAAAGGAATATGAATTGAAAGAGTTTAATATAGTATAATATTCCTTTAAACTAGATAAGAATTCCACCCAAAAAGACAAGACTACATTGAGCTGTTTTAATTTTAAATATAGATTAATATATATGAAAAAAAATCTTTATATTGGTTTTTAAATTCTAAATTAAAATCGGAAAGTTTTAATTTCAAAATTAAATTTTAATTTCATTTTTAATCTAAATTTGAAATTAATAAAAATGTAATCAATGTTAGGCTTTACATGGTCTTATGTGATAAAATATAGTTTATAATTAAAATTTATATAAAATACGCTTCTTCAGTTTATTTTAAAGAAATTCACATTTTACACACATAAAATCGGGCGGATGAAGGAATATAAACACGGTATACGATATATACAATTTCCGATGTGAAGTTAAATATAAAAATACATAATAAAATACTATTTATAAAATTTGAAATGGCTTTCAGAACTTACAAGATTATCTCCCTACACTGATTAATGTAGAAAAAAGTTGTGCTTAGGACCAAAAAGAGGTAAAAATTGATAGAAAAAAATAACATTCGTTTCATAAAGGACGCAATAAACATTTTAAATATATTAAAATAATGTAATAATTTTTCGCATATTAAATTCCGCATCTTTTCATCTTCATTTTTCTCGTTCGTTTTCTTTTTTATTTCTTTGTTTTCCTTAGCGTCCAAAATATTAAACGGACAATTTTTAAAACTTCATTTTTATTTGAATTTTGAATGTTAGGTTGTTTCATGTAAACGAGATTTGCACGTGACCTTGTAATATATCTCTATGTTTCCTATTCATGTTGTAAAACAGATGAGTATCTGCTTCATAAAGCTTGCTATGAGTATCTAAAACGGTTCTCTATTATCAGATTTGAAACCGACGGTATCGATGGCGTGTCTCATCTAAACTTTCTGTAAATAAAAAATATGAATAATACGCTCTTATTTTCGGAATTTTTCTTATAATTGAGCACTCTGCTGGAATCCTTTTTTTCCAATATATATATATATATATATATATATATATATATATATATATATATATATATATATATATAAATTTATCTTTAGTTGATCTTTGACAACTAAATATTTTCGTTTGCTAGCCAAACCCACGTGATTTTTAGGGTATGACATCTTCGGTCTGTGACGATTATGTTCATCATAAAGATTTTTCCGTATTTTTTTATAATGTAATTCTAAATATACAGAAATTTTATGTTGATACTTGAACGTATAAACATTCTAATTTCCTCAGATATTTTTTAAAACAGCCTTCGTTAAAAAGTGTACATTGTTCTATTAAACTTTTATTCTTTAAATAATTTAATTTTGTTTCATAAAAAAGTTGTAATAGATATTTTCCACTCAGTAATGAGTTTTAGAAGATTGTCAGTTAAAGAAATACAATCGCCAGAAGATAAGCGTTTTGTTATTTTTAGTCGCCACTTTGAAAAAAACACTCGCAAATGTGACTGTTTCACTTGCAATGTAGAGACCTGATATATATATATATATATATATATATATATATATATATATATATATATATATATATACATATATATATATAATTATAAAACTCAAATGACCTTGTAACGGGTGTTGTAATCCAACATCCTGTTTACGATTCCGGTTTCGCATGCATACATAAATATAAACCCATAACTACGTAAAAAAATAAACACAGATCGCTGGACCGGTTTCGTTCGAACAAATGGACGTCCTTAGCAAAGCGAATATCATACATTTATTGAATAAAAAACTTAAAGGTATGGGAAGCAAACTTAAAACGTGATTACAACTAATACGTATAATCATCGACCTGTTTGATATTTACGATATATATTATACTAAATAATCAACGCAACAATAAAACGGATTATTTGACTATGTACATTTTCAGCGTCCCATTTTTTTTGCGTTTGAATTATCCAAATAAAATATTGTTAATACATTCTGCGTTATTTTACATCGTTCATTTCCGTATTATGTTTAAGTTATTTTATCGCAATTTTCTTACAAATAAATCTACTTTAACCCGTTGACAGCCATAAGTGCATTTTACAACAGCGATTTACCCACTGCCTCCCATTTTTTAAATTTATTCTCCATTTGTTTATACACCTTTCTTAAATACATTCATACATTTTCTTCTACACCACCAACATAAATAAATAATCTCGAAAATATGTTTTGTTTTAAATTGCGTTATAAATAAATAATCAACGTGACAATAAAACGTATTGTTTTACTGTGTAAGTTTTCAGCATCCCCATTGTTTTTTTTTTCGCGTTTAAATCAAAAAAATATATAAACATTTAAATTTAACTTTAAGTATTATAGTATCTGTTCCGTGCACATTTACCTATAAGTACGGCAAACCACTTATAATTCAATAGCTGTTATGTTCTTTTTTTCCAAAATAAACAATTATAAACAGAACGACTCATAGAAATGTATATATCTATTTTTTTTATTTTAATATACTTTCATAGAAATGTTTCTGTTATTGTTACAAAAAACTATTTTCTTTTACATCACAAATGTCACGCTCATACATTAATTTCATAGCCAATATAACATACTGACCAACGGGTCACGTGTAGTCTAATATATATATATATATATATATATATATATATATATATATATATATATATATATATATATATATATATATATATGAATTTGCGCTTGTTAGAATTGAATGAAAGAGAGAATTCAGTAACCATTGTACATTTTACTTTTTTCAAATAAAGTGAAATTTGTGAACTTAACTTTCTATTCATACAACTATATCAGTCACTTGTTATCGGAACAAAAAAAACAATTTAAATAAAGATCGTTAAATGAATAAACGACAGGAGAAAAAATGAAGAGTATTTGTCTGGAAGGCAAATACGATAAACGCATCCGAATTGGAAAGACAGCTATCAATTAAAAGTCTTCAAATAGGTATTTATCGTTGCTTTCGAAAATAACTGTTTCACTTACAAGTTATTATTTTGTGATGACATTATTTACTGAATGCCATATGGCATATTCTACAGTTTTCATCATTCTTTGTTTTTCTATTGATACTTGTACGCGTCGTATATGAATTACGTCATTGGCATTATATAAAATATCCATATATATAATTACACGTGCAATTGACTTAACAAATATAAAATTATGAAACATTATAAGAGCGTCCGTATGTGTGTTTGTCTGTGTGTACAACTCCCTATGATCAAAGAAATATAAAGTGTCTATAGTGTGTGTACACCTCTCCTGGTCAAGAACTATTAATGACATTTATATTTTTGTGTAACTTCTAGATATAGCATTCTTCACATCACATATACATCGACTGAGTTATGATTATTAGTATATCACATTAAATTAAATCATTGTAAATATTTTTTTACACAGTGGTCACTACTTATCAAGGCCCGGAAGCCACTCAGGGGTAAGGGTTATTGCAAGTACATTACCTTAGTGTGGAGATTTGATGAAATGTTCACTTAAGGGGCGGTTCATTAGGAATTTGTAAACGTTGGACTTAAGCACATCCAAGTTGTAGTCAGGTGGGAAGCAAGCAGACGGAACAGAGTTCCACAGGCGTGCAGTTCTAAGAAAGAAGATGTGTTCATGGAATCCACGTATTGATTTAGACACAGATAAAAGTGGGGGAAAATTTTCACAGTGGATTCGGCTAGACGGGTGTTTTTCGTGAAAGATTGGCGGCGGTGGGGCCCGAGATTGGAGTTCAGACAAGCACCTGCCATGGAAATAACGATAAAACAAGGATAGGCTCGAAACATCTCTTCTGTGGGAGAGAGGTTGCAGGGTAGAGAAAAGGGCATCCCCCACTAAGCCACGAAGTCTATTTTGTACTCTGTCAAGGAAAGATAGGCTGTTTTTAGCAGCTCCTGCCTAGATATGCCAGCAGTATTCCATCCTTGGACGTACTTGGCTTTTATATAGATAGAGAACTGCATCAGTAGTGAGATATCTTCTGGAGCGGTAGAAGGATCCCACCATCTTTCCGGTGACCTTGACAACAGACTTGATGTACGTGTTCCATTTCAGATCAGGAGTAAAGGTCAAACCCAGAAGCTCGTACAAAACACGGGGCCTCTCCCAGACGAGAGCCATCCATCCCAATTGATGCCAGATGGGGATTAGTGTTGATGATGCAAGGATAGGAGTTTGGTTTTAGATGCATTGAAGGTAAGCATCCACGTCTTCCCCCACTGAACCACGCGCTTGAGATCAGAGGAGAGAGAATCAGAGAGAACTTTGTCATTTACAGCCTTTGATGTGCTGCCGTAAATGGTCGTGTAATCGATATAGATGCAACGAATGATGTAAGTATGTGTTTAGGGAGGTCATTGATGTAGATCAGGAAGAGAGTTGGGCCCAGGATTGACCCCTTAGGGACTCCAGCATTAATACTGCAGACCTCTGATTTTTTCAATCGACCACTACTCTTATGAGCCTATCGGAGAGAAATGATTTAATGATTGAGAAAACATTTCCAGTTATACCGTAGCTGAAAATCTTGTGAAGTATACCCTTATGCTATAACTTGTCGAAGGCTTTTGATATGTCAAGAGCAATTGCCCTAGAAAGGAAGCCTTTGTCAAGAGATTCACTAATCCTGTGGGATATAACCGTCAGCATATCTGCGGTAGATCTTGCAGAGCGGAAACCATATTGTGTGTCACTAAGAAGGTTATTTCTGCTGAGGTTGTTGACTATTTCTCTATTTAATATGGATTCCAGCAACTTACTCGTAACACACAGGAGACTTATTGGTCTGTACTGAGAGGGAGATGACTTATCACCTGAATTCTTAAATACAGGGCAAACTGATGAGGTCCTCCAGCTTATATAATTAGCTCAATTATATTACTTATTCGACATAATAGCCTCGTTTATACTGTACTATTTAAAATATGATTTAAAATGTAATTATTTAATTTATTTTCATTTCAATTTATATTTTATTTAACTTAAATTTACTTATTATTATCGTAAATCTGAAACCTTTTAATTTTCCAACCAGAAACCAAGGGGAATACCTGTGATAGTTTAATTCTTTCAGCACGTTATTAAATATTTTCTATAATAGATTTGTTTTCATTTCGAAATATTCTTCTAAGTTGAATTATTATTTTTATTTTTAATTCGGAGGTATTTTTTCGCTTATTCTTAATTTTTCTCCGGAGTAAACCGAGCGTCACTGAGGAAATTAAGCTAAGCGTCGCCGATGAAAGCATAACAAGAAAAGAAACCTACCTTAAATTTTAAATTTTATTAACTGTAAAGAAAAATTTTATAATATTTTTTGTTTTGTTTTGTTTTTTGCTATATATATATATATATATATATATATATATATATATATATATTTGGTACTCATACAGAGAGTGATCCGTGCTGAAATAATAACGTTATTATTTAGAAAGTCATTCTTAACATGTGGAGGGGAGGGTGTTTTGTACCTATTCCGTACTTTAACCTTACAATTGAATAAAAAAACATATCATGAAACTTTAATTAAACGTGGGCATAAGATTTAAAAAATAGCACGGATCACTTTCTGCGTTAGCACCATATATTTTTAGATAAATAATGTTAAACAATTTTTGGTCAATGTCAAGTTTCTTTCCAACTTCTCAAAAAACTTTAAAATGACGACTCTTACATGTTTTCGCTTTATTTTTTGTTGTTTTTTTACAAGGTGGTCACAATTAACAAGGCTCGGAAGCTACTCGAGGATCAGGGTTATTGCGTGTACAGTACGTTCATGTTGAGATTTGATAAAGTGTCTACTTAAGGGGGGGTTCATCAGGAATTTGTTTATGTTGGACTTGAAGACATCCAAGTTGTAGTCTGGTGGGAAACAGGCAGACGGAACAGAGTTCCACAGGCGTGCACTTCTAAGAAAGAAGCTTTGTTCATGGAATCTACGTTTTGGTTTTGGCACAGATAAAGAGTGGGGAAAATTTTTAACAGTGGTTTCAACTAGATGGGTGTTTTTCGTGAAAGATCGGCGAGGGGGACTAGGTATTGGAGACCAGACGAGCAGCTGCTATGGAAGTAACGATAAAACAACGTATCTTCTATGGTGCTGAAAACGAATATCACATTTAAATTTGGGGCATGATATGAAGAAATTACTTTTTCAAAAAGTGGGGGATCACTGTCCTATATAAATTAAATGAGCACCCAGTTTCTGGCTACCTAATAATTTCTTCATATCATAAAATAAATTTAACTGTGATTTTCGTTTTTAGCACCCCCGAAAACCGGCGCTGTTTGTGTGTGTGTCAGTGTGTGTGTGTGTGTGTGTGTGTGTGTGTGTGTGTGTGTGTGTGTGTGTGTGTGTGTGTGTGTTTATCTAAGATATTCGTTCACTTTTTATAAGTTAGGACGCTCATAATGCCGTCATTAAGTTTACATAAGCGATGTTTTTAAGTGTGTATTCAATTATAGAACGTCTATATTTTTAGCAGGTGCTTCAGTAGTTGAATTTACCGTTTTTCCGTAAGTAATGTGCCAACATTAACCATTAAACCATTAAAGCAGAATCGTTTGATATTTTACATAAATTCTGTTTACATTAGGGAGCTGTGAAGCTTCCTAATGTAAACAGAATTTTTGTGAAATATTTAACTGCTGAAGCACCTGTTACCAACTATACATGTTGTATAATGAAAAAAAGTATGTTTTTGCAAACTTACTGACAGCATAATTAGCGTCCTAAATTATGAATTGAAAAAATTTACGAATCTTAGTAAAAAGAAAAAAAACAGCACCGGTTTTAAGAGATGCTGAATACGAATATGTTAAATTTGTTTTAATAAGAAGAAATTACTAGG
Organism: Euprymna scolopes; assembly: GCF_053919585.1. Taxonomy (NCBI): domain Eukaryota; kingdom Metazoa; phylum Mollusca; class Cephalopoda; order Sepiida; family Sepiolidae; genus Euprymna; species Euprymna scolopes. Next base: position 182,183,935 of record NC_136484.1, on the reverse strand, counting down.
TGGCCAGAAGATGGTGCTCATTTTACGTTAAATTTATATAGGAAAGTGATCCCCCACTTTTTGAAAAAAATTTCTTCATGTCATGAAAACTACTAATCTGTCCAAATTTAAATGTGATATTCGTTTTCAACCATCGAAAAATTTTTGAAATGTTTTTTGAGGAGTTGGAAAGAAACTTGACATTGACCGATTTTTTGTTCGAAAAAAGATTCAAAGGAATATCAAATACACACTTTTTTGTAAATTTTTTTTTCAAGAAGAATTGAAAAAATATTACCTTTGTGGGGTGTTATTTTTATTTTTATTTATTTATTTATTTCTCAAAGAAAAACCTGAAAACTAGAAAAATCGAAACAAAACTGAGTGGGATAGATTTTCTTTTCTTTTTTTTCATATCAAAACAGATATTGTTGTTGTTTCCTCAGACCGTTGTTTTATTAATGGTGTGTGTGTGCGTAAATCGTATTCAGCATTCGCGCTGCAGGTATTTCTGTGTTGCTCGCTCAAACGCCCACAATGGAAATTGTAGGCCTAGACTTAGCAAAAAAAAAGGTACCAGTCCGGATGATGTAAAGGTTCGGCATGTGGTAGCCTGACACCCCCAGGAATAGCCATCACTTACCTTTCCTTGTCCACATGATGCACAAGTTTTCGTCCGTGCCAGTAATTTTTTTTCTTGATAAAAGTCGAGGACTCCAGTTGGTGTTTCCAGTTGCTCACTTAAGTCTGTAAAATTCATGTTCTTTTTTTGTTTTGTTTTTCTGACGTTAAAGTACGAAATGGTGCGCGTTTTTTTTTTTACTAATTTATTTTCTTTTCTTCCTCTTCCAAATTGTCGTCTGCTGCTTTGAATTTTCAACTGACGCGTTGAAGACCATCGCGCTACATTGGTTCAGCTTTATCTTTCGTCAGACGGCTTAATTTTCTTGGCAACGCTCGGCTTACCTCCGGCTGTTGACGTCATGTTCCGGAGAAAGCCGGGCGTGCTCTTAGTTACGTCTGGATCACTCTCTGCATGATTTGGACGCTAAAAACGTACAAATACGTTGTAAAATGCTCTTATGGTTGTCAAAGGGTTAATGTAGATTTATTTATAAGAAAATTGCATTAAAATAACTTAAACGTAATACGGAAATGAACGATGTAAAAAAATGCAGAAAGTATTAACAATTTTTTATTTGGATAATTTAAACGCGAGAAAAAAAGCAATTGGGACGCTGAAAATGTTTATTTGTTTACGCTGTTGTGGGCTTACCCACATGTTGACACCCCCCCCCCCAAGAAAAAACATTTTGTTTATATTGAGGCAGGGAAGGCGGCCGGGGGGTGTTGGAGAGTTGTTGTAATTGTACTATCTAGAAATGTTTCCTGTAAAGGTGTGTTTTGCAATGAGCATTAATAAAAGACAAGGTCAGACGTTTAAAACCATTGGCGTAGACCTGATATCAGACTGCTTCAGTCACAGTATGTTCTACGTCTCCATCAGCCGGACAGGAAGTTCAGAAAAACTTTATATTCTGGCTCCAAATCAAAGAAGCAGAAATGTAGTTTACCACGAGGCTCTTCAATGAAAAGTTCTACAAAAGGATATGATGAAAAACTGATCTGATTATGGTATGTTTTCAGTATTCAATGTGTTAGATAAGATTTAAGCATCGAGTTGAAATTTACTTCCCTCTTACAAGATCCACTCACTGGAAAGGTGCCCACAAATCGCGTACCTAAGTGTGCAGACAAGTCTCGTGCGATGCGCGGGTATCTTTGATAGTATATACAGTGATGATCATATTTATTGGCACGGTAAAATAAAAGTTAAATTTTGTCTAATAAATTCTAAAAAAGGGATTAAATTAAAGAAAATAACAAAGTATATTATGTATTTTTAACTGGCCTTTCCGATGCAGCAATCGGATTTTAGAAAAAATAAATAACAAAGGAACAACAAACATAATTGCAAAAAACCCTTGTTCAAAATTATTGGCACGATTTATTTAATAATCAATTGTATAGCCTTTGGCCTTGATTACCTTCCTCAGTCGCTTTTCATAGTTTACAACCAAGTTGTTGCACTCTTCAGTAGTAATTTTAGCCCACTCTTCCTGACAATAATCCTCCAATTGAATAAGATTCTTAGGCTTCCTTTGCATTACCCTCAATTTTAATGTTCTCCATAAATTTTCAATTGGATTAAGGTCTGGGCTTTGTGATGGCCACTCCAAAACATTAATATGATTGTCCTCAAGCCATTTCTTAGTCAGTTTAGCCGAATGCTTTGGGTCATTATCTTGCATGAACCACCAACGACGACCAAGTGAGAGCTCTTTAGCAGAGTCTTTCAGATTTTCATCCAATATTTTAACATAATCTTCCTTTTTCATGCTACCTGTGACCTTAACAAGTCGCCCTGGTTCAGAGGCAGCAAAGGATCCCCAAAACATCAAACTGCCTCCACCGTGCTTCACTGTGGGTATGGTGTTCTTAGGCAGGAAAGCTTCGCCAGATTTTCTGTAAATATAAGACACTTTATTATGGCCAAATAACTCTATTTTCGTTTCGTCAGTCCATAGAACACGTTTCCAGAATGCAACATCTTTATCAATATGACGTTTTGCAAAGGCTAGCCTTGCTTTCAGGTGCATAGGCTTCAATAAGGGAGTCTTTCTCGGACGATATGCTTTTAAACCAGCTCTCTTCAAAACTCTACCAACTGTATGTCGAGATACATTCACTCCAGAGGTGCTCTGTTCATCAACAATCTCCCCAACAGAGATCCTTGGGTTTTGTTTTACTTGTCGAACAATTTTCCGTTCATCTCTTGGGGAAAGAATCCTTTTTCTCCCTCTACCCTCTAAACTCATAACGTGGCCTTGCGATTTGAACTTGTTTATTATGGCTCTAACAGTGGATTTGGGAAGGTTTAGCTTCTTTGAAATCTTATCATAGCCCTCCCCATTGGTATGGCATGCTACAACAAGCTTCCTGACGTCTTCGCTGTGTTCCTTAGTTTTAACCATGGCGATTGAAAATTATAATTTAGTCACTTATAATAGTTTAAATAAATCGCTATCTAAAAATTATCTGAAAAAAATTATTCACTGAATTAGCGTTAAACAAGCATAATATGGCTATAAAAAAGTTCAGAAAGCACGTAAACCGGAAATTGATTGATATTATACTGATACTAAAAGAAAAACAAAGCAGTGCCAATAATTTTGAACAAGGGTTTTTTGAAATTATGTTTGTTGTTCCTTTGTTATTTATTTTTCTAAAATCCGATTGCTGCATCGGAAAGGCCAGTTAAAAATACATAATATACTTTGTTATTTTCTTTAATTTAATCCCTTTTTTAGAATTTATTAGACAAAATTTAACTTTTATTTTACCGTGCTAATAAATATGATCATCACTGTATATATATATATATATATATATATATATATATATATATATATGTGTGTGTGTGTGTGTGTGTGTGTGTGTGTGTGTGTGTGTGTGTGTGTGTGTGTGTGCGCGCGCTGGCGTGTGTGTGTGTGTGTGTGTGTGTGTGTGTGTGTGTGTGTGTGTGTGTGTGTGTGTGTGTGTGTGCGTAAACACGAGATAGCAAAGTCGTGAGTTCGATCTTTGTTTATGGTTGATCCATGATGATTGTTGGTGATATATTATATACACGTAACATATCTAAATAAAATATTTACATATTTGTTAAATAAAAATATAATAAAATAAATAAAACTACGTTCCATCTACAAGGGGGCGACGTAAAAACACAAAGTGGGAGTAATCTCTTTTTTCTTCATCGTTATCGAAGCGAACATTCAATACAAAAATACGCAACCGTTTGAAACTGATCAGTTATCGCTAAGAATAATAAAAGATGTTACATATAAAAGTGATAAAAAAAGCATGCATTAACCTTACAGTGCGCCATGACTCAGATGATAGTGTAGTCATCAGTTCGATCCTTACAGTTGATCCATGCCTATGAGAGATTATATATAGAATGTGTTTCGATTGATACATTTTATGACGTATAAATATTTACAAAATATTTAAATAAAATATTGATATAATAACAATAATACGTCCGATACATATATATATATATATATATATATATATATATATATATATATATATATATATATATATAATAACAATAATACGTCCGGTCAAAGGAAAATGCAACGCAAAACCAAAGTGAATAGAAAGATATATCTATCTCCTCAATGCTTCTAAAATAAATTAAAAAAATAAAAATAAGCAACGGTTCAAAATTTTTTATATATCTCTAAAAAAATAACTAAAAAGAGATATTAAATTTAAAGCGATAGAAACGGTACATGAAATCTGATATGACACCGTGGCTCATTAGGAAAACGCTAGGCTGCTGATAATGTAATCGTGAATTCGATCCATGTTGATGGTTGGCCGATGCTGATGACGAATGCTGAATACAGTTTATGCACGTAAAAATTTTTTTTTTTTTTTATATGAACCTATTTGATTAAAATCTGGACAACTTCACCGATTTCGATGGCAATAAATAATATAGGGTTGTGAAACATTTGATCATAATCATTCGATTCCGGACAGTGTTGGGTGTCCCTGTTTATATATATATATATATATATATATATATATATATATATATATATATATAAATGTGTGTGTGTGTTTGCGTTTATATATGAAAAACATGAGGCGATTGTGAGGCACCATTCAATTTCATAACACATAGATGTGATCTGAAGGTCTGATAGTGTGCTTCCACATTACAAAAGTTCGAGTTTGTGAAAATATGTTTTTACGCATAAAAATGTATGACGCATAAGCAAATGTTCACTTAAATATCATTGAAACTATTTCATTGTGTTCATCAACATCATTTTATCTTTACAATAAAAAATGTACAAAATGAAAACACACATCATTTTTATATGAAGAAACACTAATTTGAAACAAGTAAATATAGTCTATTATTGGCTGACTAAGAAATCGGCCCAGCATGCCTTACTAAAATTCATAAGTTCAATAGACATCGCTTTAAATGTAGAAAACATGGAAAATCGAAATATATTTCTTCCACTGAAACAAGAGCGAAATTATATTAGATTTTTATTATTTAATAGAATTACGTGTTTAATTAAGAAATATCCACTATTTCTTGTGCCGCCCGTGTCTTCTGGCTATAATTAGTTTATTCCAAATCGGAAATAATTCAGTTTTCATGTCGACAAGCAAACTAAGAAATTAATGTCACAAAAGCATTTCCGACTTCGTGCGTCGAAGGAATACTGTAGTTTATAATATGTTTCTATTTCTTTTCTCCGTTACATAACTGCTAATTAAGATGGAACAGTTTATATACATAATGAAAATGTATATATATATATACATATATATATATAATTATGAAATATATACATACATATATTATATAAAAACGAACATACATGCATATGTATATGCACATATATACATTCAGATAAGTGTATTTGTATATATGTATATGCTATGTATTTTTGCATATATAACTTTGTATTTGCAAATAAATAGATAATGTATAAATATGTATATAACAGATATAAGTATATGGATAACAATATATAAATATACAAACACATGGACATATATATATATATATAGCTTTTAATTTCGCAATAACACAAAACAACAATATATTATAACATGTTCATCATACAATATCAGTGTCACCACCGTTCTATAATCATTTGAACAAACTTTAACATGTTTTGTTGAAAGATATTTCAAAATGGCTAATCATCAGACACACACACATACATATATATATATATATGTATATATATATAATTTTTAAAATATAATTATCCACTGGCACGTGTTTCGTCGTCCACAACTCATCAGCGGCTGAATCTAGCGAGATTCGAAAGCGCACCTCGTGAAAAGAAGCCTAAACCTCTACCACGGTGCTAACCTCGACGGACTACTAAATGTATAACTTTTTACGTAGATGTTTTTATTTTTTTTTTGTTAGCGATACTTTATTGAATGAATTCAAGTATTTATACGAAAGTGCATTTTTACCTAAATGATTGTTGGGAATAATTTTCTCATTGACCAATCTGGTACCCCCTTTTAATGGGGAGCGGCATATATATTATTTTTTAAAATAATTATCCATTGACACGTGTTTCGTCGTCAACGACTCATCAGAGTGGCTGAATCTAACGAGAATCGAAAGCGGCACCTCGTGATAAGAAGCCTAAACCTATATATATATATATATATATATATATATATATATATATATATATATATATATATATATATATATATATATATATATTCAAAGCTTCTTTCTTAGAACTGCACGTCTGTGGAACTCTGTTCCGTCTGCCTGCTTCCCACCGGACTACAACTTGGAAGTATTCAAGCCCAATGTTAACAAATTCCTAATGAACCGCCCCCTTAAGTAAACACTTCATCAAACCTCCACACTAACGTAATGTACTTGAGATAACCTTTATCCCTGAATGGCTTCCGGGCCTTGATAAGTGCTCATCACTGTGTAAAAAAAAAAAAATATATATATATATATATATATATATATATATATATATATATATATATATATATATATATACAGGGTGACCCCCCCCAAAAAAAAAACAGAGGGCATTCAGTTGTTTTTCTGAGCATTTCGCAGTCAACGGAAAAAAAATGCCAAAGACCCTAGTGTTTTGATGTGATGTTTTGGATATAATAAACTAGTTATGACCAAAGCTTCATTTCATTCAGACAAAACACTAAGACACGGGGCTTAATTAGAGTTGTACCCGTTTTTTGGGGGTCTCTCCTTATATATATACATATATATATACATATATATATATATATATATGTATATATATGTGTGTGTGTGTGTACATATATATATATGTATATATATATATATATATATATATATATATATATATATATAGCTATGGAATAATAGCAAATAAAACACCAAATGTATTTATATATCCAGTAATGTTTCCTCTTTATTTAAAGACTTCCTCTGTATAATTGAATTGAAGAAATAAAATGCCAGTATATTCTGGCAGGTCCATTTGTAATGTGAAAAGAATAGTTTAGTTTTTTTTCCGAACGACATATAACCGCTTATGACATGAAAGGAACATTATTCCAGATTAAACTATTTTTATATATTATGCTGCATTTCATTTTTCACGTCAATTCAAAGGGTGCATATATTACTTTGCGGCACTTCATATAATTACTACAGCGAGGAAAAAGCTTCCTAATCCAGAGAATCCGTAGTTTGGGTTAATGTTACGACGATATAAATTGACATAAAATATCAAAAAGACTTTTCAATCCGGCTGTAAAAAGAGAAATGTTCAAGTCATTAGATCAAAACTCAAGAGTAACCATCACTTTGGCTAGACATTTTCAATCTATGATCCCTCCTCGCCAGACTTTCACGAAAAACACTCGTCTAGCCAAAACCACTATCCACAATTTCCCAAACACTTTATCTGTGCTTGAATCTAAACGTAGATTCCATGAACAAAGTTTCTTTCTTAGAACTGCACACCTGTGGAATTCTCTTCCGTTTGCCTCCTTTCCAGCTGACTACAATCTGATTGTCTTCAAGTTCAACGTAAACAAGTTATTGGTGAATCGTCTCCCTTAGTGATCAAATTTAAAAACTTTCGACTACTTACGTTTACTATGCTATAATCGCAATGACTAATGTATACCCATTAACCCTTATCCTCGAGTGGCATACGGGCCTTGATAAGTGGTTACTTCTATGTAAAAAAAAACTAGTGCTCACTTACAGAATCGTATTCATCTTTGAGCATGTGTTTCTCCAGGCAAAGTGAGAAAATGTTTCACGGTTCGATTACCTAAAATGTACGACTAGATAATTGGATTAAACAGTCGCTTTAGTTATTATAGAGAAGTTTTATTCTAATAAGTGCTTGTCACAAATTTAAAAAACATTGGAAAATTTTGATTGCATAAAGTTCGTTCTAGAATTAATTAGAGACGTTTGTTTGTCTTGTGGGGAGCGACACCACCAATATAACTCCTCCCAAATCAATACAGCCCGCTTCAGCCCAGTCAGGCTGCTACGCTGGGTAGTAGGAGGAGGCTCCAGAAGTTCAACTAGCGCTACCAGTCACGTCGACCGAATCCGCCAGCTGAAGGATTCCCAGCAGCAGCAGCAGCCGTTTCAGCAGCAGTTCAAACAGCCCTTATCAGGGCTAATGAGTTTTTCTACTAATGCGATTCACTGCTGCTTGCCTCCTGAGACCCACCAGCAGTCACTTCACTTCCAGTCTCCAGTGCTTCCAGCTCACTCCTGCAGCCTTCCAGCCCTTCGTGTCTCTAGGTCACTCCAGCGACTTGTGCTCCCAGCTTCTCCTGCGGTCTGCAACCTCGCCTGTACCTCGCTCCCTACCGACCGTCCGTTCCTTTACACTGATCCTACGTTCTCAGTGTTGTCCGTTCCTTAACACTGACCACGTTCTCAGTGTCCACCATCCGTTCCGGACCGCCCTGATTGCCAGCCGATCGTCCAGACCCAGCGAGAAACCCTAAACGACGCTATGTCTAGAGTACCTTTTCCAGCCCGCCAGACCTTAGCCTCCGATGACGTGCGACCTTCCGGGTAACCAGCATCCAGATCACATGATTTCACGTTCATTTTACAAATAAAATACGAACCCTCTTCTTTATCCAAACAGCTTGTGTCTGTTATTCTAATTTGCCTTTTTGCCGTTTACTTTTTGCTCGTGTCTACCTTGGTAGTTCTCGTGTTGATTGTCCCCAGACGACTGGCCCCGCAATAAAACAACGCTTCTGCGACAAAAAGCTCTTAACTCGGTTAGATAGCAGAAGGAAATTTCCCAAAATTTCTAATAAAATCATTGGAACAAAATTGATGAATTACTACTACTCCTGATAGAAAGAAATTATCCCGCCAATGTATGAACTTACCCCTTTGTTTTGTTTTGAATAAATAATGTAATTTTGTAGATATACCGGTACAACGGTTTTTATTATTGCTAAGTCGTGAACATGCTTTATATGGCCTCGCAACAAACCCCCATACCGCCTCAGGACGAGCTGCAACAAGACTCAGCAAGAAACCCTAAACGACGCTATGTCTAGAGTACCTGTTCCAGCCCTTCAGACCTTAGCCTCCGGTGATGTGCGACCTTCCGGACAACCAGCATCCAGATTGATTATTTTATCTTATATTATCGTTACGAAATTCCCTACGTATAAACATCATTCAGATACTCTGCGAAACGTAAAAAAAACACATGTTGATCTAGCACCCCCCCTCTTCTGCTGTCCCTTATTTTTACGGATATAATGCTAAGAACTTGTTGATATAGTGCGCTTACGCGCTTAAATGATGTGAACGAAACCAATTTAAGGTTAGTTCTGTCCGGCAACAAACAAAGAGAATGTCAACTTTTATTATGGTTAAAATGTTTTTTTATTATTATTATTATTATTATTATTATTATTATTATTATTATTATTATTATTCATACCTGATACGTAATCCCTTGTTTATCATATTAAAAAGCCAAGCATTAATTTTCAAATATCGTCCTAAATTTGAAATGTAGCAACGGATTTATATTGAGTAGATATTAATAAGTCCCTCGGACCTATTTTTTGAATAGAGAGTAGATAATGCACTGTGGATGTGTTATCGGCAGCGCCAGTAACTCTCGCTTCTCCTTATTTGTCTCCCAGTCCTCATTTCCAGTGAGTGGTTTTTCTGACAAGGGGTGACGAAAAAGCTGCTTTCCAGGTCAGCTGTACTTCGTAAACAATAGCCTGAAATTTTCTGTTTCTGTGGCTATCAATGTGGCTATGTAACTAGTAAGGATGCTGAAGGTAAACGTTTCATCTGGGATGACGTTACCCGCCTGATAGTCAGGGACCCGAACTTTCGAATAACCACTAAGGAGGTTGTCCTATCATCAGCCGCAAAGTACTAGGGCTGCTGTATTATCATTCGGTGAATGAAATCTGGACCATGCAGTATTTTCTTGTGGGGTCTCTCGATGCCCTACTAGTGTGTAATTGTTACGGCTTTACCTTATCATGTGCTGCAAAAAAACTGTCTTTTTCTCTCTTACCTTCCCGCTCTGTCCTGCTCTAACCAAGTGTGCAAACCAGTTCCACAAATCCGAAAACATCAACATAAAATATCTCCAGAAAAAAAACACGAATAAAACTAGAACCCCGTCTTCCAACGTAGACTCTAACTACCATGTCTCCTTCTCCAACATCAGGGGTCTACGTTCCAACATTCCAGAAGTTGAAACCCAATTACAGGAGACGAAACCGAACATATTCTTTCTAAGCGAAACTGTCATAGGACCGACCACTTCCGTAGATGAGTTCATAATTAAGGGATACTCTAACTTAACATCTAAATCTGACCCCCAAGATCGCCATGGGCATGAAATTTGTGCCTACATTAAAGATGGCTTTCCGTGATGTAGGGATATCCCCAGAAAAGACCGTGATGAAGGGATATCCCCAAAAAAGACCGTAATTTACCTGATATGTGGTTCCGGGTTGCACTTGCATACACCACCGCATTTATATTTTCCCTCTATCGCCCCACAACAGCGGAGTTACTATCTTTAAGAGTATATCTGAGAAAATTGACCACATCCTGTCTGCACATCTATCGGCTAACATTCACATTTGTGCTGACTTCAATGTCCACAATGTGGAATGGCTGAACCACTCAAACAAGACAGATAATGAGGGGAGGTTTTGTCATAATTCGCCATTGCATATGACCTCACTCAGATTGTCCACGGACCCAATCGTGTTCCCGATACTACTGGTCAGTATGCAAGCCTTGTAGACCTTTTTCTCACAACTTTCCCTGAGATATGTTCATGCCCCGTTCTATCTCCACTGGGATCTTCCGACTACTCGATTATATCAGTTAAGATAAAAATGAAATGTAATAAGTTTTCACACGTACCTCTCCACCGTATTGTATATCGATACTCTATGGCTGACTGGGATAGCTTTCGTACATTTATATCTGATCTTCCCCTGCATTCCATGTTTAAAAAAGATACGTCCTCTATAGTATCAGACCTGACCTAATGGTTAATTCTAAGCATAGACCGATTCATACCATCCAAAATTCAAGAACGTTGCAGCTAATTCTACTCTATGCGACTAAGGCCATCGACTCCCCGTATTTCCTCCTATAACAGACAGCACGCTATACAACATACAAATATTTGTACGTGAGTTCGCCAAGCTAATCAAGAACTTGATTTCAGTAAAGCCTGACAGCATTCCAATTATAGTGTTGAAAAAGATTTAACCAGAACTTTCCTCATACTTAGAAAACCTCATCAGTATGCCCTGTATTTAAGAATTCAGGTGATAAGTTGTCCCCCTCAGTACAAACCAATACGTCTCCTGTGTGTCATGAGTAAATTTCTGGAATCGAATAAAGAAGCAGTCAATCATCTCAGCAGAAATAACCTTATTAGTGACATGCAATATGGTTTCCGTTCTGCCAGATCTACAGCAGATGTGCTAACGGTTATATCTCATAGGATTAGTGAATCTCTCGACAAAGGTTTCCTTTCTAGGGCGATTGTCCTTGACATATCAAAGGCCTTCGATAAGGTATGGCATAAAGGCCCACTTCACAAGATTTCCATCTACGGAATAACTGGAAATGTTTTCTCAATTATTAAATCATATCTCTCTGATAGGCTCATTAGAGTAGTAGTTGATGGGCAGAAATCAGAGGGCGACAGTATTAATGTTGGAGCCCTCATGCTGGGCCCAACTCTCTTCCTGATCTACATCAATGATCTCCCAAAACAGATACCTAACTCATTCGTTTACATCTATGCTGATGACACGACCATCCATGGTAACACACCAAAGGCCGTAAATGACAATGTTCTCTCTTATTCTCTCTCCTCAGATCTTGATCCCGTGGTATAGTGGGCGAAGAGGTAGCTGATTACTTTAGTGCATCTAAACCCAAGCTCGTATCTTTACATCATCAACGCTCTGATCACCATCTGGAATCAATTGAAATGGATGGTGGATGGCTCTCGTCTTGGGGAGTCTCCATATATTGAAAAGCTTCTGGCATTGACCTTTACTTCTGATCTGAAATGGAACACGTACATCAAGTCTGTTGTCAAGGTCGCTGGAAAAATGGTAGGATCCTTCTTCCGCTCCAGAAGATATCTCACTACTGATGCAATTCTCCATCTATATAAAAGCAAAGTACGTCAAAGGATTGGGTACTGCTGCCACATCTGTGCAGGAGCTGCTAAAAACAGCCTATCTTGCCTTGGCAGAGTACAAAATAGACTTCGTGGCTTATTCGGGGATGCTCTTTTCTGTTTCATGCAACCTCTCTGCCACAGAAGAGACGTTGCTGAAACCACTGTCAATAATTTTCCCCACTCTTTATCTGTGTCTAAATCAAAATGTAGATTCCAGGAACAAAGCTTCTTTCTTTGAAGTGCACGCCTGTGAAACTCTTTTCCGTTTGCATCTTTCCCACCTAACTACAACTTGGATGTCTTCAAGTACAACATAAACAAATTCCTGATAAACCGCCCCCTTAAGTAAGACACTTTATCAAATCTCCATTACTAACTATTACTAGGATATTATCCCATTGATTCCTGCACACGCAATAACCATCATCTCTGAGTGGCTTCCGGGCCTAGATAAGTATTGACTACTCTGTAAAAAATAAATATTTCCTGTCGTTTTATATAAACCTCCAGACTAAAACTTAAAATTAATATGTCCGAGTAGTACACATATTCATATATATAAATATATATGAATATATGTATGCACACACACAAACGATATATAAACTATACACAGTAACATAGACATCCACACACACATACACAAACCTACACATGAAGAAATATTTTCTTTGTAATATTAAACACTGGGAAGGAAGACATTGTGTAAACATATATACATAAACACCCGCACCCATATATACATATGTGTATGCATAATTATATACACATATATACATATACATATATGTATATATATACATAAATACATATATATATATATATGTGTGTATATTTGTGTAAACATATAATATATATATATATATATAAGAGATAAGATGATTCATCAGAAGAAAATGCAATTATTGTATGAAAGAGAGAGAAATGCAACACACACCATCGATTCCATGTGATTCGCTCGCAGCACATAACGACGCTACAAAATTGCAGTATATATTCCATAAATGTGCCTCTCGTTCAGTCGACAGTGATTGTTATTAATCCCAGTATAAGTGCGCTTTCAAAGAGCAGGAAAAAATAGCAGACATTTGAATTAAAATATACGGGTTAGAGCTAAAGGTGTAGACAAATTATTACAAGATATCATAATCGTAACTTTAATGTTTAGTGTTCGCACATTCTCACCACATAATGTAAGTTAATTTATTTATGTGGAGCTTTTAAGATTTATTTTTGTCACATTTTGTGACAAGCATCTGATCACGAGTTGATGTGTGATGAAAATATTCTCAGTTGCTAGTGCGAGATATCTGCTATTACAAAACACCAAAATCTTTACTGATTTCAACTTCACCATATCTTTGACACCCAGATCATATCTATATATCTCCATATATAATAAAATGTCTGCGGAAATTTCCCGTCTGGAGCAAAGTATCGTGTGTTGGCAACCAAAGATAGCTCATACAAATTAAATACATTTAGGCTAATAGCCATTATCTTATGAAACTTTCGAAGACCATTTTAGACACATTCATTCGTGATGATAAAATACTATATTGCATTCTACGAACAACATCATCACAATCGCAATATTGGGAAATAATTAAAAGTATTGCTTTAAAAATATTCAAATTAGCTAGATCATAAGCAGATGAATGCAATTCCACGACCTATATACAACTTAATGTATTTTTTTATTTCGGACTATTAGTCTCATCTTTATTAGTTGTTGTTTTTTTATCTTTTTATTGTTTTTTTTGTCTTTGTTTTTGTTTTTTTTTTATTCACAACGTTTCGGCCAACTATTCCTCTGGCCTTCGTCTTTATTAGTTGCTGTTTTTTGATCTTTGAAACGTTGTGAATAAAACAAAAAAATTTTTTAAAAAGCGATAAAAAGATCAAAAAACAACAACTAATAAAGATGAGACTAATAGTCTGAAATAAAAATAAATTAATATATATAATGCTCATCTCAAAAATGAATTCCAATTAAGGAATAATATATATATATATATATATATATATATATATATATATATATATATATATATATATATATATATATATATACCAATCTGTACGGACCCGACTATGGAAGATCAGATAATAAATAAACGTGGATTTATAAGATCAAAGAATCCAACTTTGATCGCCCTTCGGGGCCCGTGGTGCAGTTGATAGAGACGTTGAATCTACGGTTCCAGATGAGCATTGTCGGAAGATAGCGGTTTTAATGCCACCCAAAGCGTGCCAGAGGTTAATTGGTCAAAATGTGGTGAGACGACAACTACGAATGGCAGTAATGGCTGAGAATGCAAGGCCAGAGTAATAGTTGGCCGAAAGATTGTGAATAAAATTTTTTTAAAAAAAAACAATAAAAAGATCAAAAAACAACAACTAATAAAGATGAGACTAATAGTCTGAAATAAAAAATAAATTAATATATAATGCTCATCTCAAAAATGAGTTCCAATTAAGGAATAATATATATATATATATATATATATATATATATATATATATATATATATATATATATATATATACAACTTGCACTTTATTTTTAAATGAATATAAAAGAGGTTTACATCAACAAGCAAAGAAGACAGACACACAAATATATATAGAGAGAGATAGATACATAGATATCATCGATTACTGTAATATGAATATAAAAAGTATACTTTTTAACATATATTGTCAGTATTAAGACCAAAATCAAGAATCACTATCTAAAATACATATATTCATACAATTTAGCATGAAATCAATATATATATATATATGTATATATACATATATATATATATATATATATATATATATATATATATATATATATATATATATAGCTGAGTGCGTTAGAAGAAAAGAAGAAACTGAGCTCAATTCCAAAGGAGGAGACTTATCGGAAGAGTATAAAGCTCAATAAGTATCATTGGTGCTTATATAGGAGAACAATAGAAATGTTGGATGGGGATGGGGTCACATTTAAGACGACGGGTACATGTATACGATTGTGATGATGTGTACATATTACACTTCTCTAGATTCTTATTATATATTTTAGCGAGGAGGGAAGGTGATCAGTCCTTTAAACACAGAAGGGGACGAATCATTACTTATGATGGAGAGGGGACACATTACTAAGGATGGGGTTATACAAAGTTCATATAAGACGATTACACATTAACTTCAATTGTTGAATGACGACACGTTTTTATTCCATTTTGACCGGTCGAAATGATGATTACGTCAGGAATTCACATTGATACTACATACTTAAACTATTAACCCTTTCGCCTCTGAGGGGAACCTCCTCTGACCATGTGTGCTCTTTCCGACCGACTCTGCTGACTGCTCGAACCTGTCTCCCGGACTGCAAATCTTCTATCAAACTAAAACTAGCTCCTATATTTAGAAATTCCCTTTCTGCTATGACGTCATATGTATGGCTCTAAACGCGATCGACTCGCGTGAATTAAACATGGTTCCAAAGAATTCTCACTAACCTATTTTTCAAACTAACTTATTTTTCAATATATTTTTAAATTGTATTGCTCAGTATATTTTTAGCTGAACTTTTTTAATCCAATTTCCATAAAAGAATGAAGAATTAAATTATTTTTACAAACAAACAATATCTATTTTATATGAAATTTAACAATAGTCAAATTCTAACATTCCATTTTCTGAATCTTTCTATGAACCTTGCTTACAGAGTTCGAGTCTCGGCTTATCCTAATCTCATTTCCACTTATCTAATGTTTTTCTTATTTACAAGAAAAGGGGACATTCTTTCTTGTAACAGGAATAGTACACTGCAAAAGCATGTGGCCCTGATCTCATCCCGGCTGTGATATTAAAAAAGTGTGCCGCCGAAGTAGCTCCAGTTCTCTCCAAACTTTATAACAAATGCCTTAATGAAGCTTGCTTTCCTCCCTGCTGGAAAACTGCTTCTGTAATGCCAGTTTTCAAGAATTCTGGCGAAAGAACTGCCCCAGTAAATTATCGTCCCATTAGCTTCCCCCCACTTTTCGCCAAAAATTTTGAGACCATAATTAACCAAGCTCTAGTCTATCACCTTACAGATGCTAAACTTCTGACTGACCAACAATGTGGATTTAGGTAAGTCCGTTCCACAGTAGACATCCATACTGTAATCTCAGAACGTATATACCAGTCACTGGAAAAAGCAAGAAAGGGTAGAGCGGTTGCTCTAGATATATCTAAGGCGTTTGACAGGGTATGGCATGAGGGTCTTCTCAAGAAAATCAGATCATACGGCATCACTGGAAGAATACATAGCATAATTAGATCCTTCTTAGATAAGAGAAAAATCCAGGTTGTTCTTGACGGTCGTACATATAAACAATATGATATAAGAGCGGGAGTGACTCAGGGGTCTATGCTTGGACCTCTGTTATTCCTAATATTCATAAATGACCTCCCTGACAAATTTGTCTGTGAGATGGGTATGTATGCTGACGATACCTCGCTCTATAAAAGATACGGCAGGAAAACAAATGAACACATTTAAAGAAATGGCAGAAACACTAGAGAAAGACTTCCGATCCGTAGTGGAATAGGGACCTTCTATGATTCCAAGACTAAACTGGCTTCCTGAAATAATTACAAGAAACCTTCCCTACCGCCAATAGCAATGGCTAATGACTTTTTATGTGAAAGTACATCTTTTAAACTCCTCGGTCTAATGTTCACAGGAAACATGAGTTGGAACAATTACATTATGAGTATTGCCAGGACCGATGCGAAGAAGGTGGTTTCTCTCTACCGTGCTAGAAAGCTACTAACACCTGAAAGTATCCTATACCTCTAGAAGGCCACCATTCGCCCATATATGGAGTATTGTTGTCATATTTGGACTGGTGTATCTGCCACTTGTCTCTCGCTCCTAGACAAGGTTCAAAAGTAAGTCGCCAATCTGATAGGTCCTGAACTGTCATCTAAACTTCAACCTCTATCACATCGACGAAATGTTGCATCCCTCTGCCTATTCTACAAGAACTTAAACGGTGAATGCTCTGACAAACTGCAAGCACTTGTGCCCCCTCGACGTAAATACCCCCGACAAACCCGACAAGCAGCTAAATCCCACCCCTTCACAGCAGAGATCCCAAGATGCAAGAGAGCCTTCTACTCCAGTAGTTTCTTCCTCAGAACAGCTAGACTTTGGAATTCCCTTCCGGGTCCCTGCTTCTCCAACTGTACTGACATGCAGAAGTTCAAGTGCAACGTGAACCGACATCTTGCTGCCCAACTCCCTACAGAGTACCCCTGATGCTTATGTCCTTGATAGTAGCCCCCCACAACAAAGTGGCAATGTACCTTGTTTGGGGTAAAAATGTAATAAAAATATGAATTCACAAAAACTATATATTGGTAAATATAGATTGGTTCATTTATTCAATAAGGGAATACAAACAATTAGTTGGGGGATAGAAGGGACTCTTTATGCCAAGCCATTTCGAAGTGTAATGCTTCTCATCAGAAGAGTAAAGAAGATGCTAGGTAATATATAGATGATGTCGGGGAGTATTATCGAATTCTAAACGAAGGAGGAGTGTATTATATTTATTTAGAATAATAATAATGTTTGTTATTTGAACAGTATTTTGTGAACTAAAACGGAATTAATTGTTACATGTTTACAAAATAATAATACAGAGAAGTCATCATTCTATTTCTCTTTTCAAGTGTTTAAAGCTACAGTTTCACATGAATTACTCGATCACAGTTACATAACACAAAATGCATTACTGATGGCACTTTGCACTGAGCTCTATAAGGGGTTGTCTTAAAGTCTAGCAATAACGAAAACCAAATCATATGAAAATTTATATCCAATCTTATTTTCTGTTATTTTGTTCACATTTTTTCATGCAATTTTTGCAATATTTTCGCCGTTTTTATTGTTTTGATTTTTGGCTACTGTCCTCATCTCCGAAATTATTTTAACGATGTTAACTCAGAATTTCTTCAATTTTTTCTGGGACTTGAATTTTTAATTTACCCTACGAGCGACAGTTAGGATGCAATAAGAAATTACTTCCATGACGGGCAAAGCAAGAGTAAGCTACATTTTTTGATTAAATAAATGTTTTATGTTCAACATAAATTTTTCCAAGTTCAAAAACTCGGAAGTTACATCGGTCGAAACGTTATAAAAATAACATCCAAGACTGGGACAGTACGTCGAATTATCCAGAAAATACAAGTTATCCATTCTCATCTTCAAAATTTCTAAACAGAAATTGCTGTTTTTATGTCTATGTAGTCTTGTAATAGTGATCCCTTCTGTCGGAAATCAATTGCTGTTTGATGTCGGTGAGGATCATGATAATATCACTGAGTGCTATCTGTAATAAAATATATTTTCTCTTGCGTGTTATCGAAAATTAGTAGGTTTTATTCAGTAATTTGAGATTTCTTCAATGACGGCAATCTTTGGTGCAAATGGAAATGTTTTCCTTACTTCAAAGATACCAGTAACAGTATTTCTAAAATTAGGGGGCTCAACATAACCAACCAGCCCATATCAGTTAATGGCACACGTGTTCTCCGGGCACTTCTGATGGTCGAAAATTACATCAGCTGTATTAGATCTTTTTATTATATGAAAGAGAGAGAAAGGAGGTGAAAGCTAAGTTCATCATTGAAGTCCGACCGTTTCTTACTTAGACCTATTAAACTTTTCAGCCAGAAAAAAAAATACAAGCATTAAGTTACATATAAAAAGAATCAATAAAAATGATTCAGTATGTTATTCTTCAACATAGCTTTTCTCTAATTTCGTGCATTCTATTTATCAGTATTGAATGGCATTTCCCCACTTTATCGGATGCAACAGTCTGAAAAGTTCCATCACATCAATTTAACAAATATCCACTTTCATTTTACATTATTTTTCCTGCATTTTTCATGCCATTTTTTGTAATACAGGATGGCCAACTCAAAAGTACCCCAGATAATGCAGTAAAGAAGAAGAATATACCGTTATAAAAATTGTTGAAAGTGCTGAACGGTGATATTTATGCATTTCTGAGTGCGTTTAATAACGTTTGCGGATACTGCCTGTAGATTTTCTCTGGTCATTTTTCTAATAGCGTTGAAAATGTCCTACTTTAGTTTGTCTATATTGTGAGGATTTTTGCATAAATCTTCTGTTTTAAAGTTCCTCGAAAGATTAAAATCACATGATGAAAATTCCAACCCTTTGCTTATTGTTCTCTCTTCCGTAAACATAGAATGAAATCGTGTCAGTGATCTTTGAGACGTATGTCATGTAATGAAAACTGTATTTATTTGACATAAACGAGTGTATTCTCACGAGGGGGTTAATAAAAGTCGATATCAAACAAAGAATTACATATTATTCTGTAATTCCTAACATTATTTTATAATCTAAGTTTCGATTTTGAACCTGGCCAAGATTACAGGCATGTCGATGCTTAATTTCATAGGAAATCAATGCTGAAACATGCATGCACATATGTACAAAATCGGTAGTGAGATATTTACTGCAACGGTCGAAGTATCCAACCATTTCTCCAACGACCTTGGCAACGAAGTTTATGTATGTGCTCAATTTCATATCAGGACTGAGGTTAGATCAGGAAGCTTGTCTAATCATGGATCTTTTTCTCTTATGAAAAACTAGCGGGGGTACCCGGCGTTGCCCAGGTGTTTGGAGGTGTGTGTGTTTGAGGTGTAAAAGAAAAAAAAGTTTTAGTAGGAAGGTAGGATTGAACCCCGAAGCCTTGACGCGAAAGTACGAAAGGGGATAAAGCCAGCTACTTAACCATCTCGGCCACCAGGTGAGTAATTGATAAGCGTGTTAACGGTTAAAAAGTGAGTCAAATCAAAGAGGTTTGATTAACAGATGGCCGCTTAATGAGGTAATTGCGAGAGCGTTACGATGACGTGACAGTTTTTTATTTACTGCGGGACAGTCTTTTGTTTTTTTTACTTTGTTTCAATGTGGGTCAGTTTTGGCTTTTCCCAAGATAGATAGATAAATAAAATCTTATTATTAGTAACAATTAATCTATCATTTAAATATTAAAACCATTTATCTGAATTGTTTAATAATAGGCTTCACTCGAATATATCAAGAAAAAAAAATCAGATTGTATGTATGCGAACATAAATAGATAGTTATTCAATCTTTAACACTCATGATATAAGCTCATTTTGACGTCATAAATATGTGATAATAATGATAGTTTTGCAAGTATATAACACATTTATATTTGAAGTAATCCGATTATATATAACACTGCACAACGCGTGATAATAACTCCATTGTAACGTTTGCAACTCAGGCATAAAACAGAAGAATAATATTTGTTTTTATTTTCGAAGTTTTTTGACTTTGGGATAAAACTGCGAAAATATTCTTTAGCTGCCAGCAACGCTTAATACTTGATGACTCACGGCAATCACGAGTATTCTTTAAATTTTGAATTACGAAATTATATCACAATTGTTTAGATTTTTAATTCTATTTTCTTATCAATTTTTCCAAAGATTTCATTTAGAAAGGGCTTCAAATCTTTGCGTAAATTAGGAATGGTTTTAACTCCACAATTATTCAGTTGCAAAAATTTACTTTTATAGTATACTAGCATTCCAGCCCGACGTTGTCCGGGTGTTTGGAGGTGTATGTTGAGTAAAAAAAGCGGTCAATTTTTTTAACTTTGACCCCTATTATGACCCCTTAACATTTATTGTTTTAGGTGCAAATCAAGTTATTAAGTTAGATCCATGTCGAAGAAACTCATATCTAAAATTTTAAGTGTTTTAATCCAAAATTGTCGGAGGAGTTTCGTAGAGTTTTCAAAGGTTAAATCGTTGAACTTTGACTCCTAAACGGCCAAATTACTGGCTGAAAATGGATTGCAAAGATTTTCCCAGATCTCAGTACGCTGTATATTAAATTTCGAGTTGGTAGACTGAAAATGGACAGAGTTATTGCATCAGAAAATGTACACACACGCACAGACACACACAGAGACACGTTAACTTTTATATATATGATAGATAATAGACAGAATAATATTTCTTTCTTTGATTATATCTATAACACTAAGCATGCAGTGACAATAAATGTAGAATATGATATATACAGGTGTTGAAAAAAAACACCTTGTGAATTTTACATCATTTTAAAAACATCTATAAAAATTAAAGATAATTACCAAAATAATAATTTTTTTTTATTTACTGTAATCGTTGTTCTTAATTAATTAGCTTTATTTATTTTTATTTCAAACAATGCCTATTAGTAAGAAAAATTAAAATGACACATGTTTTAGATGTCCAAAGAGGCCAGATTGTCGGTGATCGGGCAACAAGTGCTAGTGTAACGAAAGAATGCTTAATGGCGGCCTTATAAAGTGTTATAAAAAAATATGAAAAGCACAGAAAAATATCCTCCTATAAAGAAAATTGTGTAAGAAACCGGGGCCGTCTGAAAGGGATTGGAGAGCACCTGTAAGGATCGTGAGGAAAGGGCACAAAACCACGAAAAATAAATTATAGCAGAGCTTAACAATTAACCGAATAATACCATTTCAACAGGAACTTAGCTGAGAGCTTCGCTAGGTTAGATTTCATCGGAGGGTTGATATCAGAAAACAACTGCTCTAATGTGTTTCCATATTTTGTTCAATCCCTGAATATGGTGTTCCTAAAGTTGCCCACTGCACACCGATCTTCATTTTTCTCTATGTGTCTATGTATAGAAAATAGAGGAAAGAGTTCCTTCAACTTTTATGTTTATGTTCATGCATAAAGCAAGTGATAACGATTAACAAATCAGCAATGCATCGTATTCTTTGAATACAGTAAAGAACTCTAACTGTTCAATGATCAACTCTGAATCTCCCAAAACTGCTAAATATGGTTTTATAAAACAAAATGATGCATATCACATTTGTAAAGTCGATCAATTCGATCATCTGTTGAAGTCATTATTAATAAAATAAATTGTATTTGTATTTTATCACAAACTTTCCGTGACACTGCATATACTAAAGTAATTGATGCAATATAAAACTTTATCTTTAATAAAGAACACACCTGAATTCATAACATTTTGTAGATTTGAATATAATAATCAAAGAAGAAAGCGCTTGTGTGTGTGTGTGTGTGTGTGTGTGTGTGTGTGTTATGCGGTTATACAATTTACCTTCGAATGGGATCTGAGAGAAAGAGAAATTAAATATGGCATTGTATTCGGTTTGTTTTGTGTTGCTGTTTACCAGCCCATTGAACTGCAATTTTGAAATAGTGATTATTTATTTATTCAGAATTTTGGATTTAACAATGGCACTTGTGTGAATAGAATTATCATGTGAAAGAAGAAAAATTGTGTCTGCGCTAATGCCAGATACCAGACGATCACGATGAAAATACAGAAAAGTTGAAAATATCAACAGAGTAAACTAACAACAGCGAAGAATAAATCAAAATCGAATACTAATAGAATCTATATAATTATAAAACTCAAATGACCTTGTAACGAGTGATGTAACCGACTTTCCGTTTTACGACATCCGGTTGCGCATGCATGCATAAACATTAACCCATAACAACGTAAACAAATATACACAAATCGCTTCTTTTGCAGATTTTGGCCTGCGCACTGAAATATTAACGTTATTATTTCGAAATTATTATTTAACACGGAAAGAGTAGGAGTGTTTTGCAACTATTCTTTATTAGAACTATACCGTCGCTATTTTCTTACAACTAAACAACTTTAATCCGTTGACAAACATAAAAACAATTGTAGTAAAACCAAGATTACTACTACTCTCCATCCGTTCCTTTTCCTTCCTTCCTTCCTATCTTCTATTTTATTTTTTGTTTACATTTCTAGATACAAAATAGTTGTGTTAGAACGGTGAATTTGTTGACACATTTACTAATCTGTTTCAATATTAGTTTTATTTTATTTTATTTATTTAGGTTTTATTTTTTTGCTTCAGGTTTTATTAATTATTTTTTTTTTAGATTTTAAGTTTCTATAACTTGGTTGAAGGATTCCAATATGGGTTTTTCATTCTTATATTTCTGATCAGTAGGTTTATGTGCATTTTTGCTGCTAAATGACTTTCGTCGGCGTTCGATTCGTAGGAAAATCATGTTTAATTTTCGATTTTTGAGCGATTATTCAGAAAAATAGGTAACTTTACACGAATAGGGAGGATTTTTTTCATGTATGAGTGATCCGTCCGTGATATTTCATTTTAATATACTTTCATAGAAATGTTTCTGTTTTGTCAAAAAAACACTATTTTCTTTGCGTCACAAGTGTCACGCTCATACATGAATTCCATAACTAATATAACATACTGACCCAACGGGTCACGGGTAGTCCAGTGCTTTTATAAAAGCTATTAAACAAAAAGATGAAGATTCCGTCGTTTAAATTGGCGTCTAGTTAGAATTCTTTCTTACAAAGATATAGGGGTCTTACAAGAGGGAACACGAGAAGGCTGCAAACATCCTAAGTAAAAGTGTTTTTTTGTTGTTGTTTTTTTAGGACGAAGTAGATTTGGACAGGTAACACCCATGCGGTAAGTCCGTGTCGTTAACGACTAAGCCACAATTATCTCCTGTGGTACATAAAGAACACATGAAACACATCTGAGAACATTCAAATGATAGTAAAAAAGGCTCCAAGACCAAACCAGACATATTTACTTAAATGGAGATGTTTGAGATAAAGCTATGAGAAATAATCTAGAATAAGGAGAACAAAAAGACAAGAGAACATTCTTAATTCAAGATAATTACAACGCATATCAAATTGTAGAAATCACTGGTAATAATACTACAATCCGTACTGAATCATAAATCAGGAAAGCAAAAACGGCATGCAATGAATTGTAAACACGCATATAAAGAAATTACTATTCAGTTATTATCGAAGATAAGTAGAAGGGAAATGACGAAACAAACAAGATCATTATACTTATATCGATATATTCAAAACATCGGACAAACAGATTTAAGGATTTTCAAATAATTATTAATATATATCCAAAACTGAGCAAAAAAGTCGTAGTAGGCAGTAGGCGAAGGACGAAAAGAACGTGTAAAAATCCCCTAACGTCTTTGTCGTTGCATCCATAGCCAAACTGGAAGTGGCGAAGGTTTTAATTAAGGCTAGTCAATCGAAAAGAGGGGATGACTTTCGAAAATATCGGTGAAAACAACGACCCCTCCTTGTATACAAGTAGCCGTTTGAGGGTGAAGAAATTAATGTTTTTATACAATTCTTCGGTATTAATCGTCCGAATAGTCGAGCGTCAAACTAGTATCGATTTTGTGATACTCCGCCATCTGTGTCGAAAGGTTTAGGCATACATACATACATACATACATACATACATACATACATTAGGCAGACATACATACATACATACATACATACATGCATTTAAACAGACAGGTGAGATTTATATTATAGAAAATACAATTACAATTACATATCAGATATTGATAAAGCTTTTCCAAAAAATTAATAATATGACAAAAATTATGTTAATCGACTCTAGTTATGATGTTTAATAGTGGAATACGATGCCGATTATAAATGAAATAATATATATATATGATGATTAAAACGTCTTGGCAGACGAGTGCCATTCCCTCAGACACTTAAAGTCCATGAGCCCTAACATGACTTTTTTATGGTACCGACGAATGCACACACTCCAACAGACATGACACTGAAGACGGTCATTGCTATACATACAGATATATACGTACACGCATACATACACACATACACACATATATCCATAAACATACACACATATATACATATATACATATATGCATACACAATACATAATACATATACATACACACATGCATACATACACAAATACATACGCATATTTACACACATATACAAATATAAACACACATATACTTACATATACACATACAAATACGTACACATATATGCATATATACATACACATATATTTAACTGCATATACATACATATCTATAAATTTATACACACACATACACATATGCATATATATACATACACACAAAAACATATATATACGTATCTACATACACACACACATAAACATATATACATATATAAATACATATGCACATAAATATATATGCATATGCATACACATGTACATTTATAAACATACGTACACATATACGTACATACACACACGGATACATATGATGATGGCAGATCAATTATTACATGCTTCCTGAATTTAAAGCCTACACGCGTCAGATCTTTTCCATTGCTATAGGACTATTTTTTATAGACAAATGCCTGAGGGAGTATCTATACAAAGATGGTGTTGCAGAGATTTTGCTTTGTACGCCAGCTACATCTCTCTCTCTCTCTCTCTCTCTCTCTCTCTCTCTCTCTCTCTCTCTCTCTCTCTCTCTCTCTGTTCAGAATGTTGAGATCCAGCAACAAGCACGAGCAAGATAGCCGGCAACAAGTTAAACTGCAGACCAGCTTAATGAGGGTAATGGTCTCCCGCTTTATGGTGTTTTACATCAGAGATTTGCTTCTCCTATAGGGGTTTCCTTAACCACAGCTTACGGGAGCCCTCTTCACCCCACACACATATGGAAATAAACACATGCATGCACACATGCATGTATACACACAGAATACACGGAAAGATACATATGCATGTACACACATGCAAACATACACACATAGAGGCACACATACAAGCATGTACTTACATATGCATACACACACGTAACCATACATGTAAACTACACATGAAGGAGCGTTCCAAAAGTCATATATCCTCAATTATCAGGATGAAGATGATGGGTACAATTCAATGAGTTTGAATTCTTTTCATTTTGGATTTTTCGTCTGATTCTATATATATATATATATATATATATATATATATATATATATATATATATATATATATATAGAATCAGACGAAAAATCCAAATGAAAAGAACAGCGTTTGAAAAGCTGGAGGGTTTTGGGGGGGGAGGGTAAATAAAATGTTTGTACAGAAAAACTCACGTCCCGAAGGCAAACAATGAGGACGAACTTCACGCATTACTTTACAAGTAAATATACATAGAATCAGACGAAAATTCCAAATGAACAGAACAGCGTTTGAGACGGCTGGAGTTTTTTTTAATATATATATGCTAGTTTATAAATTTATATTTATATGATACCCAACAGAATAATTTTAATAGGACTGTAAACTCTATGTAACCGATTCTACCATATTTGTAGACCGATTAAATCTCTAAAATATATTTTGTGCACAAATGTTGCATTTGTTATTCCATATGTTTCAATTTTATTTTCGTCCTCTGTATATCTAATCCAACAATTTTCTAGGAACAGAGATTTTCCCAAATCTCCGTATTTGAAAAAAAATAGCTAGAAAGTACTTCTCCGTTTATTAGAACTCGATTTTCTTTAAATCACATGCCATCAAATAATAACAGCGTTATTCTCTTAATTAATTGAATAACCGTACATCCACATTCTCATTTCAACCCTGTCATAATAGTGCTCACTATTTAAATGATAATGCTTTAGTATATTTGGTTTCTGTTAATAGCGACTCATTATATTTAATTCATTAAAAATATATTACTTTAAATAAATTTACAAGACCAATGTTTGAATGCATCACATCTCCTTTCTTTTACAAAAAAAAGAAGAAACAAGATTTTCCATTCCCCCGAGACTTCACAATTTGAAAGCAAAAATGTCCTCTTGGCAAACAGAATCGTCATTTATAATTTCAAAATTTTACTAAATACCAAACATATTTCTGTCTTTTCTTGTGTTTTTGTCATTTAATTTTTACTTTGCATAAAATATTTAATGTAAATGATTATTTAATGATTTCGATAAAGTTGTGCTAATATTTTTATTGTTCTGGTTATTTTGCATTGTCTGCCATTCCGTATTATTTCAATCAATAATCGAATATTCAATGTGAGTATTCATCCGAATTAATAGAGAATAAGTTTTCATATCATTGAAATGTTCACATCGTTAAGTTATTAATATGAAGAACGGTTACATGTGTTACTCCATAATCTCCTAAGATCAACTGTCACTCAAGAGAACTGTAATTGAACAACTATCTTCAAGCTGTTACAAAAGCAATTCGAAAAATGATTGAAGCATTCTGCCATTTAGAACCCTAACCTTAACCCTAACCTTACTCTTGGTGCAATCCCCGACCTTTATATATGCCTTATCTGTCTTAAGTTTGAGTTTTACTTTGATATCCTCACAATCTAATAAACATTATTTCTATTTCTTCTTGCAGCTACTTTTACACCGAAGAGATGTTAACTTCTTCCTTTATATTAATTGTAAGCTATCGTCTTAGCCCGAATCCCTGATCATCCCTGAAATATATATATATATATATATATATATATATATATATTTGAACACTCTTCCGCTGTCTTCTCTTGATAAAGGACTAATAGGTCTGAAATATATTGAGATTTATAACACCATTGAAAACAACAGGAAAAAAAATTACTGTTGTTTAGAGTTAAAATTTGTGTGAAAAAGAAAAAACAAAAAACAAAAAAAAAGAAATTTATTTGTTTTGTTTTCATTTAATTTTACTCTATCTAAAAAAAATCTCGCATTGTTCTTCGCTTTTAGTTTTACCTTATTTATATGCATATATATATATATATATATATATATATATATATATATATATATATATATATATATAAGTAGTTTATTGATGTTTTTTTGAACGATATTAAGGTTAACGTCTCTGCCTCGGAGATCTGGTGTTTTTCTTTGAAAGTCGCCCATTTTTTTATTTGGACGTATTTTTCTTTATTTATTTATTATTTTTAAAAACTTAATTATAATTTAAGATCTCTACCTAACATTGCATAAAAATATTTTAGCATTTACTTAGACAGTGCCCGATACGTAAGTAAAGTTTTGAAAAGATATATAGCAATTAAGTTAGACATTTTGTGTGAAAATCTATCCTTGTGACGAATGAAGAAGGCACGCGGAACAATTGTGTAGACTTATTGTCATATATATATATATATATATATATATATATATATATATATATATATATATATATATATATTATAAGATCCATATCTCGGTGTTGCCCGATAAGATATATAATAAGGAAAAGTAAAAAAAAATATTATTTAATGTTTTTCTAATTAGTAATTTTCTTTTGTTTTTGTTATTTTCTTGTGTAAAAAAGTAAATAAAATGAAATAAAAATTATATAGATAGATAGATCAAGATGGGCAGATAGCTAGATCGATAGAAGGATAGATAAATAGCTACAAAGTTAGAAAGATAACTTCTTCTGTGCTACTTTTTCCATAACAATTTTATTAAAATATGGGATATGTTGTACTAAGGACATTTTTGTAAGTTAATATGTACATGGTAGCTGGAAGATTTCTTTGCTATATTTAGGTGCAGTGCTCCAAAAAATATAATGTTACTTTCGTCTCGTTAATTATGAAGATTAAAGAGGTTTGTAAGTTCAGAATTAATAATCTCGTTATGAAAGAGATAAAAACAATGAACAATATATTACTTTTCCGTTTTGCTAATGAAACAGAAACTCTGGTAAAAATAATAAAACCCTTACTATTTTCCCACAAAATAAAAACAAAATAAGTATTTTTATATGCCGAGGCTATTCGTTTTTTATTGTCTCTAATGTATCGACAATACGAATTTCTCATCGACCCTGGAAATTTTTAATTTGTTCAGAATAAGTATTTCACAATGCTTAAGTTATTTGGTTTTCGTTGTCTAAATTTTTTTCTTTGACAGAGAATAACTCATAAACTGAGGTAATTATGAATATGTTTGGAATAAGCATTTCCCAATGCTGAAACTATTTGGGTTTCTCTCGTCTCTTGTATTATCTTGATGAAATTCCTTCTAAACAATTTGATTGAATTCAATGATCCTCTTCATGAGATTACTTACTTGTTAACTCGGCACCTTTGAAACACACTACGGAATTAATTCCTTATATGTAACACGATTTAACTATAATATAATGTAACGTTATAATCATGTTTTTGGTGATATTTAAAATATAAACCCTAGCAGAAACTGGTAATAATTCGAAAATATGTTATTTAGCGAAGATTTAACAAATGAGCATGCGAGGAGGCCGTAAAACATTTTATTTAGTGACAATTTGAAGGTGGCTATATACATGGATTTAATAAATGTAATAAACAGCAACTAATAATCAGATTTTTCAGCATTCAAACTTATTCATATTTTTAACTGGTTAATCAACCTATTCTTGTGTCCATTACTGTGAACTTTTAAATAGAATTTGAAAAGTAATTTAATATTATTATGTTTTGTAAGTATATAATAAAATTTCTCGTTGACGGATATCGTAACCTGCTTAATAGCAAGAAATATATTTTCAAAAATTATTTTAAGAGTAAAATGATTTAAACGCCATTGTACTGAATAAAAAATATGGAAACTTGTAATTTACAAAATCAATGCTTACCCGTTTTAGTACACTTGTTAAGCAAGTTTCGTCACCATCTAACATTTACATTAATAATTAGCTTGGGTGCTCGGCGTTGCCTGGGTTTTTGGAGGTGTGTGTTGAAAAAGAAGTGGTAGTAGGCAGGCAGGCTCGAACCCGTACCGCGAAGAAGGAAAGGGACATGAAAAAGAAAACGTGATGTCTTTGCCGGTGCATCGATCGCTAAGTCGGAAGTCGCAAAGGTTTAAATCAAGGCTAATTAATCACAAAAAGGGGATGACTTTATCGGTGAAAAAGTTACGTCTCCTTGTATAAATGTGGCCAATTGAGGATAAATTTGAGCCATTTTTTCGATATTTGTAGTCCGAAGTTTTTTGTTTGTTTTTTTTTTAATCGGAGCGAACATGAGTGGACATTATGGTTAGTTTTACGAAACAGTTATTATTTACATACTGAATGATTATTAGATAATGTTAATGAAGTGAAATTATAATAAGAAATGATCTCAAATGCATTTAATAATTAAACTTTATGATATAGTTTGTATTGAATTGAGTGCAGAGACACAAAAATTACTAACTACTACTTTAAAATACTTTTGTTTAGGAGTGTTTCCTGTTCCTGTTAAAATGTAGGAATTTAAGGATCTGAATTATTACTGATAATTTGCGGGAACATGTATTTGGTAGTACAGGAAGCGTCGCTATTTTAGATTTATGTGTGGACCCTGTATTTATAATCTCACAATGTATTTTGTAGACAACAAAATTCTCTCTACTTAAATATATATATATATATATATATATATATATATATATATATATTAGCATTGTATTCATACAGAATCACTACATATATTTAAATAAAAAAATCTTCCGTAATATCATCTGTGAAAACATTTGCTTCAACTCTAATACTATCGACGTCGGGCCCCCACGCCAAGTGTTAAAGAAATAAAAGAAAATAATTGAATACTACAAAAGAAGAAGAAATTGATTTATCCGTAAAGAATATGAATTGGCCAACAAGGGAAAGGTGAGGCAGTTAAATGAATAACAATACGTTATCATATTGACAAGGTAGGGAAGTTATTAGAATAACAACGTGGAAAATTAAAAAAAAACATGATGAAGCAATATCAGCGTTAGGCAGTTATTCAAATGACAAGGTGTGGCAATTATTAAAATGACATATTGAGCAGTTATTCAAATGACAAGGTGTGGCAATTATTAAAATGACATATGGAGCAGTTATTCAAATGACAATGTGTGGCAATTATCAAAATGACATATGGAGAAGTTATTCAAATGACAAGGTGTGGCAATTATTAAAATGACATATAGAGCAGTTATTTAAATGACAAGGTGAGGTGATTAATAAAATGACAAGTTGGGGAAATTATTTAAATGCCAACCTGACGCAGTTATTCAATCAAGGAGATAGGTCAGTTATTACATTAACAATATAGGACAGTAATTAAAATAACAAAGTGGGACAGTTAATTAAAATAACACAGTATGGCAGTTATTAAAAATAAGATGGGGCAATTATTATAATGATAGTAAGGCGTTTATTTTTTAAATAACAAGGTAGAGCCATTACTAAAATGACAAGATAAGGGCGTTTATAAATAACAACTGTACAATAGAGATGCATTGGGGTAAGGCTAGGTGGTTCAAGATGTTAGATAAGTTAAACACAGGTCGTATCTCGCAATAGATGGGGAAGCGAATCGGTCAATAGAACGTACAGACTTAAAAGATTATTTCACTAGATGATTTCACACATGTACCTAGAGTCAAACTAATATATACGTATGTGTCGGTGCTTGATTTTTGTTTTTAGTGGTTTTATATTTTATATATACTTCTGAACCCGCACGCTCCGCTCGACAGACATGAGGAGAGGAGATAGAGAAGAAGACCACGACAATTATCGGTAGGTTCAGCGAGTTGTCAAACGATGGACCCGTGGTGTCACACAACCAGGCACTCCAGTCAGGAAAAAGGAGCAAGCGATTACTTAACAAAATCTGTTACCTATGTAGCAATTGTCCAGATATGCAAATTGTAAGGAAACATTAGTGGCACTCCGCTAAAAAAAATTTCTAGTAAATATATTATGGTGGAAGTAACTGTTTAACTTACAGAGTTCAGAAATGAACGTTTATTTATGAATAAGTGATGTAGATATTTCTCTAAATAAAAATTTTTGGGATTAAGAAGTAATTAATTTCTTCAGTTTTAAATATTAGAATGTGTATGTTGAACATAATTCTTTTCTGATGCTTCTAAGTACACTTTGTTCAAATAAATAGAAAAAAAAGCTTGATTTTTTTTCTGTTGTTCTTGGACTTCGGGCCGAGATGTTCCGGCAGATACTGCAAGCAAAGACCAAATGTGGGGGCAACCTCACATATAAGACCTTGGTCAATGTAGTGGCAACCCTTCATACCAATTGTCACTATCCAGCTCCCCTACTGCCCGGGGAGCTGGTCTCCATTTCCCCTTCACTCCTCACGTAAAAAATCGGCCTTGTGCCTAATTTACTCGGTGGGGGAGCAAATAAATACCCTATTGTTCCTGGTCTTCGGGCCGGGATCAAAGTATAATAACTGTTCTGCAGATGCTGCGCTTAAGATAATTTGTACCAGTCAATGGAGGAGAAACCCTCTATACTGGGACAATGATTATTTTGGTAACCAGGGTGCCCATTTTTGCCTACTTTAAGGGAAGGTGGTTTTTACCCCACATTAAAAACGGCCTTGTGCCTAATTTGCTTTGGTGGGGAAGCAAATAAATACAAAAAAAACACTTTCTTGCAATTTCAGCAAGCATTTAGAGGAGTTTTCATTGTAGGAATTTTAACATTTGCTCGGGCGCTTCTTTAAGTAGAAGGCCTTCTTGATTGTTGTATTATCAGATTAACGAGTTGAAATCATAATAAAGGTTCGCATTTTAGAGTAATAGCATTGACTTATATTTTATCTTTATTCAAATCTTGAATGTAAATGTGTATGAATATCCAAATTGTGTGGGCATTTCACCGTTACATGTAAAGGGTTGTCCCCTTCCCATGTAAATAAGAAGTATATTAGATATATGAAAATGAGATTAGGATAAGCCTAGAATTAAAATTATATTGTTTAAAAATAGGTTAAATTACAATTGAGGATTCCTTTGTTTGCTAAAATTGTGTTTAGACAAACATATGTAAAGCCACGTGAAAATTAGTCACGTTTGAAAACACACTTCTGACGTCATAAACAAAGGACTTTTCTCAGTATAGGATTCTATGGGGTCGGAGTTAGTCAGTCAGTTGATCAGCCAAGAATTGACAGTCAAATACAGAGGAGAGTCCCTTAAAAACGAAGGGTAGAAGATTTGGCCATGTAGATCCAGGTTTGAATTCCTTACGTCATCGACCGGCCGACAGAAATAAAATTTAATCTTCATTATGTTGTAACTGTTGTATTGTGTCATCTATCATCGCGAACGAAAAGTAATTGTGTTGATCATCTTGTAATGAACATGGTGTAAACACTTCTAAGTATTATATCTCCTGACCATCATCATAAGTGAAGTGCCTCCTCCTCTCTTATATGTGTTAAAAGAACTGCAATGTATATAAATGCCTCCCACATCCCCAATATGAACTACCGCCATCTTTAAAGATGAAACCCCTACTGCACATTATTACTCCTGCCATGAATAATAGAATTCAAAACAAACCCTTTCTGATGAGTTTCATTATAAAGCTTCTATATAAATAGTTTACATAAGCAGCAAATGTAATAGAGACGTCAGAATTGTTTTTAGGTTATTGTAGAAGGCGTTTAATATGTGACAAATGCTAAAGGTGTCTTTAGATCGTTCGTCTGTTTCATTCAGAAAATGTTTTTGAACGTAACAATCATTAAATAAATAAAATTTATAGAAGTTTGCCATCAAAGTAGGAAGCTTGTCTTTGTCTTCATCATGTTTTTTTTGTTTTATTTTACACAGTGATCACTACTTATCAAGGCCCGGAAGCCACTCAGGGATAAGGGTTATTGCAAGTACATTACGTTAGTGTGGAGATTTGATGAAGTGTTTACTTAAGGGGGCGATTCATTAGGAATTTGTTAACATTGGACTTGAAGACATCCAAGTTGTAGTCCGGTGTTAAGGAGGCAGACGGAACAGAGTTCCACAGGCGTGCAGTTCTAAGAAAGAAGCTTTGTTCATGGAATCCGCGTTTTGATTTAGGCACATATATAAGGTGGGGGAAATTTTTCACAGTGGATTCAGCTAGACGGGTGTTTTTCGTGAAAGATTGGCGAGGGGGGAGCAGAGATTGGAGTTCAGACGAGCACCTGCCATGGAAATAACGATAAAACAAGGATAGGCTCGCAACGTCTTTTCTGTGGGAGAGAGGTTGCAGGGTAGAGAAAAGGGAATCCCCGAATAAGCCACGAAGTCTATTTTGTACTCTGTCAAGGCAGGATAGGCTGTTTTTAGCAGCTCCTGCCCAGATATGGCAACAATATTCAATCCTTGGACGTACTTGGCTTTTATATAGATAGAGAACTGCATCAGTAGTGAGATATCTTCTGGAGCGGTAGAAGGATCCCACCATCTTTCCAGCGACCTTGGCAACAGACTTGATGTACGTGTTCCATTTCAGATCAGGAGTAAAGGTCAAACCCAGAAGTTTGTCAAAACACGGGGCCTCACCCAGACGAGTGCCATCCATCACAATTGATGCCAGATGGGGATCAGAGCGTTGATGATGTAAAGATAGGAGTCTGATTTTGGATGCATTAAAGGTAACCAGCCACATCTTCCCCCACTGAACCACGCCCTCGAGATCAGAGGAGAGAGAACCAGAGAGAACTTTGTCATTTACAGCTTTTGATGTGTTGCCGTAGATGGTCTTGTCATCAGCATAGATGTCAACGAATGATTTAAGTATGTGTTTAGGGAGGTAATGTGGATGTATATATACATAAACATAATCATATGAATATATATATGTGTGTGTGTGTGTGTTGACCATTTACTGCAAACGTTAATCAATTAGTATCTAACAATCGCATGTATAAAAAATTACAATTTTTTTAATATCTATATATATATACATATATATATATATATATATATATATATATATATACCAATTTAAATAGAAGTATCCCAATTGAATATTCAAGTATATATAAAAATAACACAAAAGTTCTTTATCTAAAGTTATATATATTTTATAATAAACCATTTTCGACCGGAACATGCGAATATTTTATGTGCATTTCCAAAAAAATTCAGATGACTTAAAAAGTAAGCTATTTCTTCTTGAAGTCTTGGTTTTTGTTAAAACAATATATATATATATATATATATATATATATATATATATATATATATATATATATATATATATATATATATATATAACACCTGGTAACACTAATTCCATATCCATATGTTATGGACTGGCAATCTTCTAAATCCATAAAAATCTCGATTTTTGTTTATTGATATTCATATTTAAAAACCCTTTTTTTCTATTGGTATTTATTTGCTTTGCCACGAAGCAAAATGTGACAGAAGGTCGTTTTTAATCTAGGGGAAATTCAGTTCCCAAAAAAAATAAACAAAAGAGGCACTTTGGTAGGGACTAAAACCAAGAATTGTCTCATTATGGAGGATTTCCCCTCTATTGACCAAGGACAAATAAACTTAAGTGTAGCATCCGAACAGATACTACAGTTTGACTTATATTTTTATTATCTCTGTAAGAGAGAGAGAGAGAGAAAGAGAGAGAGGGGGCAAGGACAGGGGTTAATAAATGTGCCAGATGTCTTTTATAGAAATTATTTAAACTAGAAAAGGATCGTGGAAACCAATGCCAAAAGTAATCGTCTGATTCATCTGATATGACTGAATGGGGCTAAACAACAACAACGACGACAACAATAACAACAACAACAACTAGACAACAACAACTGGCATATCCAAAACTCAATATTCCACCCCAACTTAACAAATCAAATAGTTTTGTTTAATATATATTTAAAGAGAGAAAATAAAGATGTTATTTCAAAATTATTATTTTAGTTTTATTTACCGTTTGCCATTGCCGAAAATATTCTTTATTTCGTCCACAGTTTATTTATTTTTGCCATTTAATCGCTTTTTTCCGTTGGTCATACACCTCGGCTTTTACGCACGTAATAGCACAATCCGAGATTGCTAAATGAAGCGTTCAAAAGCGGACAAAAATAAACTTCTCCCAATATTCGTATTCTAGTCTATTGACCAAAACACGTTTTCGTTTGATTAACTCCAGGATTCGTTATGAAACTCACGTAAATAAAAACGTTTAACTTGTAGATTTGAATGATTTTTATTCGTTTAGACAAAGAAAACATATTTTTATAGCTAAAAATAAATGCTTTAAAACGTTTTCTTATCTTTTTACTGGAGTTAAGGCACGTTAATTTCACGCACTTCTTCAGCTATATATATATATATATATATATATATATATATATATATATATATATATATTGAAGTAAATACTTAAAATATTAAGTATATTTTTATGCGTAAATTTTAAGTATTTACTTCAATAGTGCTTAATACATGTATATAAAAACATTGCATATAAGAGATTGTTAACGATAAAAAGGCAACTCTTATACAAATTAAAATATTAAGTTACACGCTATGTAAATGTTACCAAAGTTATTAGCAGGTTAAAAATAGTCAGATACGATAGCTAAACGAAAAATTGCAAGCAAAAAATGTGAAGTAAAAAAATACGCTTAAAAAATATTAACGATCGATGTTTTACGAAAAAACAAAGCCAAACCTCATTTTCCTTTTAGAAAGACTATTTCTCTTTAGAATAAGAAAGAGGAAGTGAGAGAGAGGGAGAGAGAGACACACACACACAAACAGAAAGAGAGAGAGACAGAGAGAGAGAGAGAGGTGTCTAGACAGGAAACGAGATTCGTTTTACTATGTTTTAATATGTAAACAATGCATCTAAATCTAAAACATTACATATACGAAATGTGGGTGAATGAAATAATCACATCCCAGACATAAATCCTCCTTATTTTCGAGTAACATTTGTTTCTCTACAGCTTGGGATCCTAGGTATGACCTTCCCCTTTTTTCTTAGTAGTGGGGGGGGGCGAAGTTGAGACCGATTGAATTCTAAGAACAGATACTATACTTGGATCTTAGCCAAAAGACCAAATAACCGTCTTATACAGCTTAATTTTTTACACACCATTATCTTCTATTATAAAAAATGCATAATCGATTACTAAATTTAGAAAAAAGGTCATATTATATATTTATCGTATATTATAATTAGACAAGATGTCATATTCCAAACATCCCACATCGCTAAACTGATTATTTCAAACTCTGAAATAAAACCATTATTATTCAGAAAGCCATTCTTAGTATTTGGGGTTTAAGGAATTAATATAAAAGTATTATGTACTAGCAAATTACTCGACGTCGGCGGAAATACATTGACTATTTCCTAGTAGAATACCCAGCGTTGCCTGGGATCGAATAAGATTGGTTGATAAATGTACTAGCCTAATATCCGGCGTCGCCCGGGATTGTATTACATAGTTGTACTAGCAGAATACCTAGCGTAGCCCAGGATTGGATAAAATTGGTGTATATGTATTAGCAGAATACCATGTGTCGCCCAGGAGTGAATGACATAGGTGAAGTATAGTTCCGATTCTACAATTTTGAAGGTGCTTGCGCAGTATAAGTCCTATTTCAAAAATTTTGAAGGTGCTTGTGAAGTATATGTCCGATTTGACAATTTTGAAAGTGTTTGTGCAGATAGGTCCGCATTGAAAAATTTTGAAGGTGCTTGTGCAGTTTAAGTCAGATTTGAAAAGTTTTAAGGTGATTGTGCAGTGAAGGTCGAATTTGAAAAATCTTAAAGTTGCTTTTGCAGTATAGGTACGATTTGAACAATTTTAAAGGTCCTTGTGCAGTATAGGTCTGATTTGAAAAATATTGGAGGTGCTTGTGTTGTATAGGTCCGATTTGAACAATTTTGAACGTGCTTCTGCAGCATATGTCCGATTTAATAATTTTGAAGGTGCTTGTGCAGTATAGGTTTGATTTTAAAAAATTTAAGGTGCTTGTGCCGTATAGGTTCGATTTGAAAAATTTTGAAGGTCCTTGTGCAGTATACGTCCGATTGGAAAATGTTTGAAGGTGTTTGTGCAGTATATGTCCGGTTTGAAACATTTTGAAGGTGCTTGTGTAGTATAGGTTCCATTCGACAATTTTAAAAGTTGCTTGTGCAGCAGATGTCCGATTTGACAATTTTGGAGGTGCTTGTGCAGTATAGGTCCGATTTGACAATTTTGAAGGTGCTTGTGCAGTATAGGTCCTATTTTACAATTTTGAAGGTGCTTGTGCAGCATAGGTACGATTTAAAAATTGTGATGGTATTTGTGCAGTATAGTTCCGATTTGATCATTTCAGAAGGTGCTTGTGCAGTATACGTCCGATTTGAACAATTTAAGGTGCTTGTGTAATATGTGTCCGATTTGAAAAATGTAATAGTGTTTGTGCTGTATAGGCCTTGTTTTAAAAAAATTATGGTGCTTGTGCAGTGTAGATTCGATTTGATAAATTTTGAAGTTGCTTGTACAGTATAGGTCCGATTTGAAAAATTTTGAACGTGCTTGTGTCGTATAGGTCGGTTTGAAATATTTTGAAGATCCTTGTGCAGTATAGGTCCTATTTGAAAATTTTGAAGGTGATTGTGCAGTATAGGTTCGATTTGAATATTTTGAAAATGCTTGTGTCTGATTTAACAATTTTGAAGTGCATGTGCAGTAAAGGTCCGATTGGACAATTTTGAAGGTGCTTGTGCAGTATAAGTCCGATTATACAATTTTGAAGGTGCTTGTGCAGTATAGGTCCGATTTGACAATTTTGAAAGTGCTTGTGCCGTATAGATCCGGTTTGACAATTTTAGAGGTGCGCGTTTTAGAGGTGACAGTTTTAGAGGTCTAATTTGAAAATTTTTTAAGAGATTGTGCAGTATATGTCCGATTTAAAAATTTTGAAGATGATTGCAGTATAGGTCCGAATTGATAGTTTTGAAGGGCTTGTGCAGTATATGTCCGATTTGACAATTTTGAAGGTGCTTGTGCTGTATAGTTCCTATTTGATAATTTTGAAGGTGCTTCTGTAGTATAGGTCCTATTTGACAATTTCGAAGGTGCTTCTGCAGTATAGGTCCTATTTTACAATTTTGGAGGTGCTTGTACAGTATAGATCCGATGTGACAATTTTGAAAGTGCTTGTGCAGATAGGTCCGCATTGAAAGTTTTGAAGGTGCTTGTGCAGTATAGGTCCGATTTGAAAAATTTATTGCTGCTTCTGCAGTATAGGATCGATTTATAACATTGTGAAGCTGCTTGTGCAGTATAGGTCCGATTTATAACATTTTGAAGCTGCTTCTGCAGTATAGGTCCGATTTTTCAATTTTGGAAGGTGCTTGAGGAGTATAGGTCCGATTTTACAATGTTGAAGGTGCTTGTGCATTATAGGTTCAATTAGACAATTTTTGACGTGCTTGTGCAGTATAGGTCCGATTTGACAATTTTGAAGGTGCTTGTTCAATATATGCCCGATTTGAAATAATTTTAACGTGCTTGTTCAGTATAGATCCGATTTGCAAAACTTTAAGGTGCTTGTGCCGTATAGGTTCGATTTGAAAAATTTTGAAGTTGCTACTTGGGAATGCAAAATGCTTTATGTAGATCACCAAACTTAAGAACATGGAGTCTGGTCATTATCACATGGATGGATGACTACTTGTGAATACCAAATGTTTTGCGAAGATCATCAAAGTTAAGCAACATTAAGTCTGGTCATTATCAGATCGGTGACTACTTAGGAATAACAAATGCTTTATGTAGATCAGCAAAGTTAAGCAACATGTTCTTGGTTATTATCAGATGGGTGACTACTTGGGAATACAAAATGCTTTATGTAGATCACCAAAGCAAAGCAACATTGTCTTGGTCATTATCAGATGGGTTACTACTTGGGAACACCAAATGCTATATGTAGATCACCAAAGTAAGCACCACGTTCTTGGTTATTATCAGATGGGTGACTACTTGGGAATACCAAATGGTTTATGTAGATAACTAAAGTAAAGCAACATTGTCTTGGTCATTGTCGGATGGGTGAATACTTGGGAATAACAAATGCTTTATGTAGATAACCAAGTTAAGCATCGTTGTCTTGGTTATTATCAGATGGGAGACTACTTGGGAATGTCAAGGTTCAATAAAATCTAAAATCTGATTGGTAACACACTATCAACCAAGCTCCAACCCCTGTCCACCCATTGCTGCAATGTCGTATTCCTGAGTCAGTTTTGCAAGTACTTTAATGAAATGCTCTGATAAACTCGTTGCATTTGTATCTCCCTGGCCTACATACCCCCTGACAAACCTGTCCAGTCACAAAATCCCAACCTTTTACTGTAGATGCAGGTAAACTTTCTACCCTAATAGTTTCTTTCTTCGGGCTATTAGACTTTTGAATTCCCGGCTTTCCTGACTGTGCTGACATGCAGAAGTTTTAATGTAATGTAAACAGACATCTCATTCATCTCCTT
Source organism: Euprymna scolopes (assembly GCF_053919585.1). Lineage (NCBI taxonomy): Eukaryota > Metazoa > Mollusca > Cephalopoda > Sepiida > Sepiolidae > Euprymna > Euprymna scolopes. The sequence goes on along the minus strand of NC_136484.1, from coordinate 182,143,386 downwards.
ATATAGTTCCCTGTAAATATGGTCTCAAATAATGGCCGTTTACATCCAAGAACCATTTAAAATAAAAAATAAAAAACATTTAAGTAATGAAATAGATTTATGTAAATAAATCCGAAACCCTACCACTCTTCAATTTATCGATGTCATTCCTTCAAGGCGGTAAAAACTTATTTCAACAAATCCTTGCGGTGAATATGAATTAAATTCTTTCCCAAAGCTATACTCACAATTTCACATTTCTCATTCAGCTGTACGTTATATATGCTTTTAATTTCATTTCCATCATATTTGTTTGAAATGCGTGTTCATTGTAATTGTCTGTATTTTTTAGATGAGGTGTTTTCATTGATTGATATTGTCGGACTGACTTCCTCATCTTGGTTGTTATTTTCACAACGTTTCGGCCGTTTTGCCCTCCGTACCAGGTGTCCTCTGAGTGTTGATTCGCTCTTGAATACCGTCCTGATGTTGTAGGGGGCACATATTCTCTGAATCTTTTCGGAGATGCCTCGTATGTATGTTAGGCAGACCGTTGGAGGTTTTGGGGTTTCATTCTCCTCTCTTATACTATTAACATGTCTGGTGGATAGTATGCTATCGAGGTAGTTGTTACGACGGAGGGTATTCTTCAACCTGACCATTTCTTAGTGGTATGTAATGGTGTCGCTACTTATTGTCTCTGCTCGATGTTGTAAGCAGCGTGCGATTCCATGTTTGATATTGTAGGGGTGATGGGAGTTGAAGTTTAGGTATTGTCCGGTGAAGGTAGGCTTGTGATATACGGATTTCTTAAACCCATGCAACTATGTCCCTGAGCCTAGTTGGAGTCCGAACACGGTACCCTCGTAATAATAATAAAGGATTGGGTTCGAGACTCCTAACAAACGGTTTCCCAGTTCGATACAAAACACCTGACGAAGGCCGGAGGGCAAAACGGCCGAAACCTTGTGACAATAACAACCAAGATGAGGAAGTCAGTCCGACAATTTCAATCAATGCGTGTTCATTGTTAAACATTAATATCTCTGAAAACGATATATGCATGCGATGAAAGACTGACGGTCCGCCAAATGAAAAACTTTTCACTAAGTGACCCCTCCCCTAAATCAGCCCACCCACTCCCTCTTGAATAGATAGCATCTCGGTATCACAAACGCCATTTGATCGATCGGGTAAAGGTAACGGCCATAATGGTTTTAGCCTCGAATGTCCAAGAAAAACAAAACAAAAAAGGCTAAGTATAAATTTTAACTGTTTCGCATGAAATTAAGCAAACATTCTTTACATTTCCAGGCATATTGTAACCGATGATTTTTCTCCACTTAAAATAGACTATTTCCTGTTTTAAATACTATCTCGCCTGGCTTAAATAATAAATCAATGTTATAGTAAGAATGAGTAAAAAAAATATGCTAATTTATTTAGAAGACAGTAAAACATTATTTATTTTACTTAATATAATCAGCCATGGTAAGGCGAAAAGAAAATTGAGAAAAAAAAAACAAATAAAAATTTAAAAAATTAGATAAAATATATTAAATAAATAAGAAATCAAAGTGACCCCCCTGGTACACTGCCATCTCCTTTCCGGACACCCATTCCGGGTGTGTGTTTTCCTAACTATAAAGTCTATGCGCTTGGTCCGTCACTTGCAGTTTTGAACCAATCAGTGGTCTCATTTGCACATTGTTCCGCTGGAAGAGAAAATATATTTTGCCAGGATGCGTTCCCTGATGGCTTCCCAGCCAGCCTTTTGGTAATACCTCGTTGTTTTAAGTAGTGGATCTTCAGTTTTAGGGCGAGAATTTAGGATGATTTCTACCATTATCACAGCGTGATCAGCATTCCCGAGTGGGCTGTGGGCATTTGTTGGGCAATCATCCGGAACCGTTATTAGAAAGAGATCTAGAAGTGAGGCATGTTGATCTTGCTGGTCTGGGGAACGTGTCGGAAATGTAACCGTCTTAAATAGGTAATTCGATATAGAGAAGCTATGTGTTGTGCTACCAGCTAGAGAATCCTAACCAGTTACTATGGTGGATATTGAAGTCACCAAATACATGTACTTGTGCGCTAGTATCGAGGGAGAGTGCTATATCTATGCTGTCAGAGACTTTGTTTAGTAGGATACAGTCCTGGGTTGAGGGAGAGCGGTAGAGAAAACGCAAGTAGCTAATATTATGTTGCATATTTAGTCTGAGGCACATAAAAGCCCGGTCATCTGATTCTAGTTTTATTTCTCTAGTCATGCATATATCTGTCCGAGTCCTTACGGCAGAGTGGGAGATAACCAGGCATGTTAAAGTGGTTAGAGTGAACGGAAGAGTGAAGGTTAGTTTCACTTAATGCTAAGATATCCAGAGTGTTTACAAGGAGAAATGATTCAACATCATCTAAGTTAATTCTATCCCGCGGATATACATAAATGCAAGCCTCAAGAGAGGAGGCAGGTTGGTTTTCTTTGAGATTGGTCCTGGTTTAAACGTAACTTTTGCTTGAGCTGTCATTTCATTTTATTTAATTTAAAAGTTTCAGTGACAATGATTGAGTGAGGGATGCTAGACAAGAGGTTGTACAGAATATCAGACATGCAATACAAGTAGACCATCAGTTGTCCTCACCCACAGAATTGTAGCCTCAGGAATGCCCACCTGGGATGAGTGCAGGGTCCCTTTCCATGCGCGACATGGCACTACAAACATCCCGATATTATACAAGTGTTGATGGAGCAGCCGCTCTAAGCGCTACCAAAGAGTCAGGGCCCCTGTACTATCAGTCAGAAACAGCAGCCAGGAACTGTCAATTCAGTACCCTCAATTCATTAGGCAAATCAGCCCAGTCCAACTGCACCGACATATATGGTACTGAAGAACCCCATTGTATCTAGTTTAGGGGAATGGAATGTGGCGGGAGCGGGGAAAAGCGGCGTTCATTGCCCTAGTCAGGAAACAAGGTCAACCACTGGATGATTCTGATGAGTCCCTGTGATAGCACGTCTACACACGGCTAATAGGCAAAGAAGGAGTATGAAATCCGGGGGATAGACAGAACCTATCTCCACCTTAAGCAGTTTAGGTTTGCCAACCAGTGATTTGTTTGAGTCACTAGCTCTAGGAAGTTTGTCGTCCAGGACTGAAGAGGCCTCCCTCCCCTAGGTTTAGCTTCAGAGTGTTCCTTCTCCTAGAGGGATGACCTGGGAAGATCTACGTGTCCATCAGCTTCGAGAGGGTTCGCCCCGCGCCTGGGTCCTTATCCAGGTATTTCTGTGACCCCGCATGGGTAGTTTATAGTAATTGGTTTTTTAGGTTAATATCTACTGAAAATTTTCGCTCCTCAAAAAGGACATTACTATGCTTTCCATTTTCATTTTTAATGGGAGACGGGATAGGTAAAAATTCAAGCAGTGGAAGCAACTAAATTTGCAACAGCGTTTGTTTGATAGAGACGAGTTAATGTATGGTTAGATATAATGTTTTCATTTTATGAATGTATGGTTAGATATAGTTTTGTAAGTTTAGGAATAGGAAAACATGTTAAAGTATGATTTACTTGAAATTAAGATTTGGTGCCAAAACTTAGTATTTAATACGACTGAAAGATAAGATATATGCTCAATATAGATACAAGAGAACATTTGATTTGGAGTACAGTTTAGTACAGGTATACCTGAAAGATATAGACTATGGCGTATTCTGTAAGTATAGTTTAATACTTAGAAAAGATATAGGTTATAGCGCAAGAAGAAAGATATAGGTTATGGCGTATTCAATAAGCATAGTTAAATATATATGGGTGGATAAGTGGCATGTTTTCACTGTATACAAATGTATGGAATTTTAGACATTGAGTAAGTTGTCGTCAGACTTCTAACGAAGGAGGATGGCTCCGACTTTCTCTCAATATCCGGAAGTTTGTATTATGATGAGTACCGGTTCAGTGTGTGTAAAAATTATTGCAATACTATCTGTTATCCAAAGAAAGATATTAAGAGTTGCTGTTCATTATAGATCACTTTAAATCTATGTATAGAACTATGGCTAGTAAGTATTTACTTGGAAGCTTAATTATGGGTTAGGAGTATGATCAAAAGCATGCCTAAGAAATGTTTAGGTGTTAATGTGTATCGATTTACGTAAATCGAGTCTGTTGGGGTCAAGTGTTGAGAGTAAGGATCCCTCTATGTTACGTGCAATGAATTAGATTTAATGGCAACTTTGGAAATAGAACAGTTGGTTATTTAGTGATCAAGAGAGAGGATTTGTCATTCAAAACAGACAAGGCATTCATCTTGTAGGTAAAGTATCTATAGGACATACGTAGCATACGAGTAGCGGTATTTTTTGCAGTTTTGAGAGGAATTATAGGTATATAGTGTCGTGGTTTGTTGTACAAGTCTGTAGACCAGGTAAGGCACGAAGGACTTGTGATATTGTAATTGAGTTTATCTAATTTTTAAAAGTAATTAAATAGAGTATTATGATGTGTTCATCTTAACTTAGGGAAAGAATGAAAATTTGAGGTAAAATTCAAAGTGAAATAAGGAATTAAATGAGGATTAGATATATGATCATTGGATGTTGAACTATGTATATGTTTATATGTATTCAGAAGAATATCTTAGTGATATGAGATTTGAGAAATTAACAGTCCGGGAATACCGATAGTAAGTTGTGAGCTGATGAGTATTCGGTATAGGCCATTAGATATAGGTAGCAAACGTGGTTATAGTTTAGTACGCACGCATTGTACATATTAAGTATACTGCTTTAGTACTACCCTCTATCATGAAAGGAAATCCGTTTGTAATGCGGTTGGCTAGTTTGCCAAGAAGGGAAACGTGTAAGATTGTTGGAATAAAACAGAGTTTATATAACTTTTTAATGATATCAGTTTACAGATAATTTTACAGATTGATGCCCCTCATCCTGGTGTTTCGATGAAATGCGTTAAACCCATTAAGTATGGATTACTGACAAAAATTATTCAGTTAAACACAAAGCTTTCAGAATGGTCAAAAGGTTGGCACAATCCGGAAAACGAAAAAAACTGGTGGGAGCGGAAAGCTAAGGCCTTACAAGATGCAACGAATACATGTGATTTTCAATCATTCTACCAAAACATCAAGGAGTATTTGGTCCCATTTCAAGGGGGATATCTTCAATATTTTCATCGGGTGGCATTCTCCTCATTTATAAGAAAGAAATTACTAAGCGCTGGGTTGAACACTTTTCAAATATTTTAAACAGGGAATCGACTGTGGATCGAGGAGTGATTGATGATATTCCTCAGAGGCCAACCATCGAGGCGCTTGCTGATAGTCCATCCATGTCGGATATTGAATGGGTTGTAAAGCAACTTTCAAATGGTAAGGCTTCAAGTGATAACGGCATACCTGCAGAAGTATACAAATGTGGAAGCCAACTGCTAATCAGGAAACTAGGTACCCTGCTTTCATTAATGTGGGAACTTGGTACTGTGCCACAACAGTTCTAAGACGAATCAATTATTTACCTGTTTAAGCACAAAGAAAATAAGTGTAAGTGTGATAACCATAGATGAATTTCTTTATCTGTTGCAGGTGTTGTGTCCTGTTCTCTTCCCTGCAACCTCTTTCTCACAGAAGAGATGTTGCGAGTTTGTCTCTGCTTTATCATTATTTTCATGGCAAGTGCTTGGCTGAGCTCCATTCTATAGTCCCCCTTCACAAGAAACACCCGTCTAGCAGAAAACACTATCAAAAGTTTCCCCCAATCCTTATTTGTGCCTAAACCTAAACGTGTATTCCATGAAGAAAGTGTATTTCTTAGAACTGCATGCCAATGGAATTGTCTTCCGTTTTTCTGCTTTTCAGCTGACTACAATATGGTTGTCTTCAAGTCTAACGTAAACAAGTTTTTGATGAGCCGTTCCATATAAGTTAACAGAATCTCTATTACTAACGGTTACTATATTGTCCAATTTCTACTGTACACTCCTTAACCCTTATCCTCGAGTGGCCTCTTCGTCTTGATAAGTGATGATGCCTATGTAAAATAAAGGTAAGATTCTAGCTCGTATAATTTTAAACAGACTCAATGGTTCAATCTGTAAAACTGTGCTCCCAGAAACACAGTGTGATGTTAGGGCAGGAAGAGGTACTGTGGACATGATCTTCTGTCTTCAGCAACTACAGGAGAAAGCGAGGGAGCAGAATAGGGACTTGTTTTTTGCATTCGTTGACCTCACAAAGGCATTTGATACCTTCGCTAGGGATGCCCTGTGGGCTGTTTTCAGGGAGCTCGGTATTCCAAACAGGATATTGAGTGTGATCGTCCTATTTCACTGCAGAATTGTGGCGACAATACGATCTGGCTGTGAACAAAGTGAGCCATTTAAAGTGTCAAATGGAACTAAGTAAGGATGTGTCCTTGCTCTGATTCTATTTGCCTTTTTCTTTTCGGTGATTCTTGAGACAGCTTTCAAGAACACCTCCGGAGGGGTACGTGTTGAGTATCGTTCAAGTGGAGGATTATTTAACCAGCACCGATTCAAGGCCAAAAGCAAGACTTCTGTGCAAACTTTCTTGATCTCCTTGATGACTGTGATCTTGTCTCCCGCAGTCTAGATGGTAGATGTTGATGGAGAAGCTTTGAAAACGGTATCTTCTTTTACATACCTCGATATGTTGTGGCAGATGATGCTATATTTGAAAAGGACATCCAAAGTAGAATTAATAATGCTAGTGAGGCATTTGGTAGGTGGAGACACAGACTCTGGAACAGCCACGATGTGTCTCTAAAATGAAGGTGGCAGTCTACAAATCTGTTGTTCTGTCTACTCTTCTGTATGGTGTCGAAACGTGGACCTTGTACTGCAAGCAAATAAATCAGCTTAATATCTTCCATATAAGATGTTTGCGTTCTATTTGCAATGTTGGATGGAAGCATCGTGTTCCAAATATTGAATTACTGGAGAGATGTGAAATCACTGGTATTGAATTATTTTAATCAGGATACAAATGCGCTGGTCGGTTCATCTTGTGAGAATGGATGACTCAAGAGTTCCTAAACGACTTTTTTATGGGCAACTAACAAATTCCTGTCACCCAACAGAGCGTTCCCTGCTTCGTTAATAAGATAAACTAAAAGACAACCTAAAGCGTTGTTGAATTTCTTTGAGTTCCTGGGAGAGTGCAGCAGGGGATCGCAGAGGAAGATTATTTTCTGGGGGCCAGAAAATTTGAACATAACCGCCTTCTTCATAGGGACACCCTTCGTGCAAATATGAAGGCAAGACACCAGAGAAATACACCAAAAGATGAATATATATTCCACTGTAGTTTCAAAGCACACAGCAAAGTAGGGCTATCTGTTCACTCAAGAGGGCATCTCTGACCGATGAACATATACAAGTTCACCATCTGCAGAGGAATGTGCCGGTGGTCTACAGGATTTCAATTATGCATGAACTGCTGAAGATTACATACTGAACCCTCATTCATCGTCTTCGACGAGAGAATCCACCATGTATATATATATATATATATATATATATATATATATATATATATATATATATATATATAGTGGATTCTCTCGTCGAAGATGGAATGGGCTTTTCCGAAACCACAGCAAAGGTAAATGTTTCTCGCATGCTTTTCCCTCTTCAAAATATTCTCCATTGCCTAAAGTGTGTTTATTCATAAAGTCTGAATAAATGCTGGTTTTTGAAAATTTTCAAACGATATAATGCTTGAAATTGTCGAACTGGACATTGAAACAATTGTAATGTAAAATGAAATACACTTTTTGTTGCCATCAACACCTTGTTTTGAAGTCTTGATTTTGCATACATAGTATATATATATATATATATATATATATATATATATATATATATATATATATGCAGATACATATAAAAAAATCTAATACAACCCTAAAAGATATACGTATTCATTTCTCCATATATACATAACATAGGGCTTAATATAATTATGCATATACAAACATATCACATAAATGTAAATATAAATTACAAAAGTATAATCCATGTAGACACAGGACAATACGTGTGACTATAAATGACTATTTACAATTATTTTCTTACATATATGCCTATCTGTTAATGTAACACATACACAATCGCATGCATATATAGATATATATATATAGATATAGATATATATATATATATAGATATATATATATATATACATGTATATATACATATTTATGGTTTCATAAGTTTAAAATAAAAGACAAATAAATCCAAAAACCTTAACCTGAGAATAACTTATGCCGAATACAGAAAATACTAAAAGCATATATTTGTAATAGAAAACAATAAATTTGAAATCGTTGATAAAAAAGAAAACCCGGTTTCTATAATTTTTAATGAAAATAAAAACAGATTCAAAAATACACTTTAAACCGTTCTTGATTTTAGAATGTTTAATGACGTTTGACAAACTATTTAACTATAAAATATTTAACTTTATTAAATTCTTAAATATTACATCTATTATTCGTTTAAAAAAATTTAGAAAATCATTTTATGATTGCTGTATTAAGTGCTGAAGCAGATTCTAAAATAAAGTTTAGTCGAAGTCAAATTCCGTAGAATGGGTTGCATTAATAAACACTCTGATGTTTTCTTAGCTGGTGCATAGATTGTATCAAATCGTTTAATTTGAACAGCGTTTTGTAATTAAACTATTAATCATTTGGTTGTGTCATAAATCCCAAATATATACTAGTATCATCTATTAATGTGGGTACGTTAAGAACACATGGAAAGAAAAGTCATTCACAAACATATTTATTTGCTATTTCATATCTATTTTAAATACGTGATTTTTTTTTTCGACGAACTAAAGCTTTTTATTAGCGTTTGATTAGTTTAAAGCAAACATATTTCCCATTCGGCGAACGACTAAAAAGTATGACGGAATTTCAAACAACAATTTATTATTTGAATCGAAATTTAAAGTTCTTTTTTAATTTATTGATTTTTCAATGCATAGCTTATCTCTTCAGAGAAAATGTATTGATCAAAATAATCATTATGGATAAAAGTATTTTCTTCCAAGAATATTTGGTAAGACTTTAAATTAACCTGTGATTTAACTCATCTCATTTTGTATATATATATATATATATATATATATATATATATATATATATATATTTAAATTTAAATTAAATATATATATATATATATATATTTTTAAATTTTTAAACGTGATTCGATATAATTAAAAATATATTTTTTAAAACTTTAAACGTATTTTTGGAAATTTTTAAATGTTCGATATAATTAAACGGATTTTTAAGTTTTTAACCGATACCAATACAGATTTTGAAGTTTTTATACATAAGGAAAGAGATTTTAAAATTAAATGGGGTTCAAATTAAAATCGATTCATATAAAAAAACATTTTTTCGAAATTAGATCTTAAATTTAAATAATTCAAAGTTGAAAATTAGGTATTACATTACCCGATATATATATATATATATATATATATATATATATATATAGATAGATATAGATAGATAAAAAAAAAAAAAAAAAAAAAAAGGGGGGGGGTTAAACAAAACGAGATTTGAACGTGGATTCGCGAGGTATATATACTTCACACTTCCGGTTATAAGATAGACGAATATTGGCTGAAGAGAGCTCGATAAGGATACCTTAAACGGGCCTTATTATCGGGCTTGAAACCGACGGTACCAATGACCTGTCTCAACCAACAACTTTCTGTACACAAAATATATATATATATATATATATATATATATATATATATATATATATATATATATATATATATATATATATATATCGGCGACGACCTATGATTTTATTGCAGTGGATCACTCAGTGCAACCACTCACGAAATGAAAAGCAAATCGGTTTGTTTCTTTTTTCACTTTCGTGAGTCGGTCATGATTTGTTTAGATTTAATAAAAAAAACTTTTAAGAAGCAGATCCATTAAAGTCAACGAAACCTTGGTACGTTACTGATATATGTAACATATTGTTTCATATGAATAATTTGTATTTAGTTCCAACATTTGCGATCTAACACTATATTGATTTCCTTTCAACACATGCTGATGCCTTGTATATATATATATATATATATATATATATATATATATATATATATATATATAAATATATAAGGCATATATATGTATATCTATAATATAAAGCTGAATGTGCGTGTGTGTGGGGGTGGGGGTGGTCACGAATAGGCTACTATATTGTTGAGTATTTAAAAAAAACTGCTACATATAATGATAGAAGATGTATCCAGACACAGGAATGGTAATGTTTGATCTGGCAGAACGGTTGTTCATTTAAATTGCGGGGTCTGCGTTCGTACCTGGTCTCCATAGAATGGAAATAGGCACAAACTTTAAGAAAGACTTTTCATATCTATCTTCGTAAGTATACTTTGATAATTATGTTTCGATTTAAAGAAATATGGTATAATATAATTATGGGGGGGGGTTAGTCCACACCTGACCTCCAAAGAATGGAAATATGTCACAAAGTTTAACAAGGTTTTTTAATATAGATCCACAGAATATTGTGATAAGTGTTTCGGTGTGAACATGTATGGTATAATAAATTATAGGGTTTATCTATTTTATTGTTACTTTCATCATATTTTGCTTTGGTTTTGATACCCCCAAAATCAACCCAAATTTATAACCCTTCTTTTTCATAACCTATCATACTTTCATAAATCAGAGTCCATTTTCTGTAGTCTGTTTTTGAACCCAGCTAAAGACGGGTACTTTTGCTAGTATGTATATAAACGTGAACGTGTCTCTGTGTGTGTCTGTGCGTGTGTCTCTGTGTGTGTCTGCGTACATTTCACTAAACAATAACTTTGATATACACGGTACTGAGATTTGGGAAAATTTTTGTGGTCGGTTTTCGGCCAGAAATTTGTCTATTAAGGGATCAAAGTTCAAGATTTGACCTTTGAGAACTCTACCAAACTCATCCGCGAGTTTTGGGTCTAATCACTTGAAATTTTAGATATAGGTTGCTTGGACATGAATCTAACTTGATAACTTGATTCGAGCCCAAAACAATAAATGTTAAGGGCTCATAATTGGGGCCAAATTTAACAAAATTGACCTCTTATTTGTGTTTAACATACACCTCCAAACACCCGGGCAAAGCCGGGCTGAAATGCTAGTATATATATATATATATATATATATATATATATATAGAGAGAGAGAGAGAGAGAGAGAGAGAGAGTGAGAGAGAGAGATGCACGGTGTGTATTTCGGTAGACTTTTTTTCATTTAAATTAACTTTATAAATGATAACAGACATCTTTTTTATTTTCTCTATTTTTCTTATTATCTTTTTGTGTTGAAATCGAAATTATTGATATATGTCCCATACGTATTTCTCGTAATATTTTCCCCCATTTAAATAGGCATCATCGTTGATGGTATGTGAAACTATGGGGACATACATAAACAATTCTAACTCCAACATAATAAACTGGAAAAAATAAAAGATGTATAATCAAACGAATGCTTTCTGTTCTCTTTAATAACGTTCTTTTAATATATATATATACGTGTGTGGGGTGTTGTTTGTGTGTCTTTGTGTATGTGTTTAGATTTCACGGTTGTATTTATTTTACAAATTATATTTTCAAAATATAAACTTCAATACAAGCTCGTTATGCTTTTTTTTTTAATTTAAAGTACAAATGCTCTTTATTTGAATATACTGCGTTAATGAAAATTTAGTTTTTGCTGTAAAAATATTACTATATTACAAAAGGTAGAACATGTATTCCGAAATATATTTTCACACAAACACACACACACAAATATATATATATATACACACACACACACACATATATATATATATATATATATATATATATATATATATATATATATATATGAATAAAAATAAAATAAAAATACGAGCGATGGTTAACGTTATGTTGTTTTGAAAAAAAGAAGAACCGAATGAATTTATGAAATGATCAACGTTTCGTCCCTATTCCAGAGGACATCTTCAGGATATTAATAGGAAAATTGCAAAAAAAGAAAACGATCATAGACCATATGAAAATGAAAAGGAAGCAGTGTCAGAATCCTACCCATATCAGGAAGGAAACTATGTGTGTGTATGGGAAGGTTGAGTTGTTCAATGTCTATATATACAATTTAAAATTACGTTAAATAAATATGTACATTTTTTTCTTTTTTTTTACTCTAAACTTATTCATTTTGTTGAATTATTTAAGGATTAAGGAAAAACGGTTAACCAGAATCTGTTTTAATATTTTGTTCTTTGATTATTATTTCTCCTATACTAGAGGCTAAATGGTAGAAGCCTTTCCTTGCGTAATGATCTATGATCGTTTTCATTTTTTGCATTTTTTCCTTTTAATATCCTGAAGATGTCCTCGGCAATAGGGACGAAACATTGATCATTTATTATTCATTCGGTTTTTTTCTTTTCTTTTTTAAACAACATATATATATATATATATATATATATATATATATATATATATATATATATGTTGTTTAAAAAAAAAGAAAAAACCGAATGAATTTATTAAATGATTAAATAATATATATATATATATATATATACATATATTGTTTAAAAAAAAAGAAAAAACCGAATGAATTTATTAAATGATTAAATAATATATATATATATATATATATATATATATATATATATATATATATATATATATATATACTGTGTATTAAAGCAGCATGATATTATTTAGTGAAATTTTATTAATTGAATTGATGGGGGCGGGTCCTTGGATTTAAGTTCAATAGTCTTCTGACTCTCACTAATTTTGTTTCTCCATTAAACCGAACATTTTGTGGTCAATGTTTCTTCCAAAAGAATGAAACATTACTGCTTTCCAGACCGGAAATCTATCCATCTGACAGTTCTTGTTTACCATTGGCTGACCTTGAATTAGTACTTTTAAGTTCCTTACATCAAGTGGTTTCATGCCTTGTCAGTAGCGATTTCCATCAAATATTATAACACATTTGTTGTTTAGTGTGTTTATATTCTCAATTCTAATTTGAATGCTTAGCATTAGTTCCACTATTGAGGAATGCATCTAAAGATCGAAAATTTTGACCTAAAGTAATCGGTGCCATCGGTGATGTGAGCGTGATACACATGGACACACACAGAAAGAAGCATAGCGTAGTTTATTAACAGCAAACACCTCAAAAATAATGTCCTCGGTCGATTGGAAGAAAATTCCTACAATCTGAAAATAAAGAGTTAAAATCTTCGCTTTTTATTATTTCCTAATTTTCACTGATCGATAATGCTGTAAAACTATGTTAAAATTACTGAAAATTATTTGTTTCGCTTCATTGATCTATGTAATAACTTGGTGTGTTTAATTTCCTTGATTACTTGGCATAGTGTAGATTTATGAGATTTTGTCAAGGTTTGTTAATCAGCACGTGCTTAAAATTAAATTGAAAATGTCTTTGAAAAGTGTGGGTTTCTACTCTCCAACGAATTAAATTTAAAAAGCATCGCTCTCATAAGAATATGAATTAGGTAAGGCGTGATTTTTCGAAATGCTACGTAATCTATTAGTGGGATGTGTCAAAAATCCATCATAATTATCCATAAATAAGGTGCAAAATATGCAGTCAAGAATGCTAATTTGTGACAACACGAAGAAAGCAATTAACACTGTGGCAAATAAAAGAATCGGAATAGTTTATCATCCGAAAAAACTCCTGATCCAAAAATTAACAACACATAAACGTGAAATAATACAAACTTCTCATATATTTATAAAAAAAGTATTCCTTTCTCATGCACATTATAAATTAAGCTTGTCCGAAAAGTTTTCTTAAAAGCATTGATGATAGAGGTTTCTATGAGAAATTGAGTTGAGTGGTATCGTCAGCAAAGTAATAATCACGTGTTTTTATCAAGGCTCGGAGGCCACTCAAGGATAAGCGTTAATTAGTTCACAGTGGTGAAGGGGAAAATATCGTAGTCATCTTTAGTAGTTGAAATTTGATAAATTGGATTACTTAAGGGGATGGCTCATTAAGAAGTTGTTCGCGTTGGACTTAAAGACAACCATATTGTAGTCAATTGGAAACCAGGAAAAAGAAAAAATTTCACCAGTTCTAAGAAAGAAGCTTTGTTCATAGAATCTATGTTTAGGTTTAGGCACAGATAAGAGTGGGGAAATTTATTGATAATGGTTTCAGCTAGACTAATATTTTTTCGTGTAAGTCAGGCCAGGGAGGGTATAGATTGGAGTTCAGATAACACTTGACATGAAAATAACGACAAAGCTGAATCAGACTGTTACATGATAAGGGCTGTCCCCTTTTCATGTAAGTATAAAAATGGAGAATTTAGTTTAAAATGAAAATGAAATAGCATCTTCAGTAAGAAAGAGGTTGCAGGGAAGAGAAAAGGGCATCCCCTACGAAGTCTATTTTGAACTTTTACAAGCAGGATTTGGCAACAGTACTCCAGCCTTGAACGTACTTCGCTTTTATACAGGTAGAGAATTGCATCAGCAGTGAGATATCTACTGGAGGGATAGAATGATGCCACCATTTTCCCAGCAGCCCTGGCAACGGATTTGATGTACGTATTCCATCTCAGATCATGGGTAAAGATCAGAAGAAGTTTGTCAAAACGTGAAGGGTCCCCAAGACGAGAGCCATTCATTTCAATTGATGCCAGAGGTGGATCAGGATGTTGATGATGTAAAAATATAGATAAAGATGATTAAAATAAATCAGTCACCTCTTTCCCATTGTACCACGTGGTCAAGATCATAGGAAAGAGAATCAGAGAAAATTTAGCTGTTTGCGGTCTTTGATGTATTACCATAGATGGTTGTGTCGTCAACATAAATGTCTACGAATGATCTTAGGATGTGACTTGGAAGATTATTGATGTTACCAGGAAGAGAGTTGGGCCCAGGATGGACTCTTGAGGGACTCCAGGATAAATAATGTAAGCTTCTGATTTATGCCCATCAACCACTAATCTTATGATCCTATTAGAGAAAAATGATTTACTAATTGAAAAGACATTTCCAACTATACCGTAGCTTGGGATTTTATGGAGTAGACCTTTATGCCATACCATAACAAACGGTTTTGACATGTCAAGAGCAATTGCCCTAGAAAGGAAGCCTCCGTCGAGAGATTAGGTAATCATGAGATATAACAGCCCATCTGCTGTAGATCTAGCAGAACGGAAGCCATATTGCATGTCATTGAGGAGGTTACTTTTGCTGAGGTGATGTTTTTAAAACCGATTCTAGCAACTTATGACACAAAGGAGATGGATTGTTATATATTGTAAGGGAGATGAGAGATCACCTAAATTTTTAAATACGGGACATACTGGTAAGGTTTTTCAAGTTGTTTGGAAGCATTTCCCCTTAAGACAACGCTTAAATAGCTTTGTAAGTATAGGAGCTAGTTCTGGTTAAAGCTTTTTAAACCTTATAATAGGAATGCCGCCCGGGTCATTAGCTTTACTGGAATCAAGGTTTTTCATTAGCTTAGCAATATCATGTACAGATATTTGTAAGTCGCATAGCGTGCTTTCAGTCACAAGAGGAAATACGGGGTGTTGGTGGCCCTCATCGCATAAGGTAGAATTAGCTGCAAAGAGTTTGGCTTGTTCGATACTGACGAGATTACATTAGGTCCATTCATGATGGTTGGGATAGAGCACACACTTCTATTCAGGATCCTGTTTGTTTTCTGCCAAAATTGATGAAACCAAGCCGCGTCTAAACTACTTTGGACATTCATGACTGAGCATACAACTCTCTCGCGTTCTTTATTACTCTTTTACAGTGGTTTCTGGCAGTCTTAAAATCGGCTTTAGCCTCAGTACATGTATTATGATGAAAACAATGAAAATAGTGATTTCTGTGCGCAATGGCAGCAGCACATTCTGAAGAGAACCATGTCTGGCTGTTAGTTTTTTGCTGAACTTTTATGGAGGGTATGAAGTAGTCTATACCTACAATTAACCATTCCGTCAGGTCTGATACTATAGAGGACACATTTTTAAACAGGGTACGCAATGGTACATCTGATACAAATGTACGACAGCTATCGATGTACTGTACAACGGAGAGGTATGTTGGAGGACTTATAACATTTTGTTTTTACCGGAGACAACTAAGTGGTCGGAAGATCCTAATGAGAACAGAATGGAATATGAACATAGCTCAGGGCAAGTTGTGAGAAAAAGGTACTTGCATATTAAACATCAGTGTTGGGCATACGGGTAGATTCGTGAACAATCTGAGTTAGGTCATAAGCAATAGAGAAATCGTGACAGAACCTCCCCTCGTCATCTCTATTGTTTAAGTGGTCTAACCATTCCACATTGTGAACATGTCGCCACAGACGTGAATGTAAGCCAAAGGATACGCAAACAGGATGTGGTCAATTTTCTCGGGCTTTTAAAGATAGTAACTCCGCTGTTATGGAGGCGATAGAGGGTTGATAGCCAGCACTGTACCTAAACTTCAACTGTCCATATAATCTAAAGAAATAAATTGTCCGTCGCCTACACCACAGAGAAAAAAACATGACAAAAACATGAACAGTTTCAGAGAAACCCTCCACCGAAACAACTATCATGACATCAGCTCCGAGAAATCTGGACTAGACACAAAATGACACCACTAAGAAACTCGCCACACTTTCTATACCATATATGAAAGGCTTGTCTGAATAACTTCACTGAATATCTAATCTATATGACATCAGGGCATAGCTGGCCATATCTTGAATGAAAAAGAAAAAATATCTACCATTATAGGACGAGGAAAAAATTATAGACCGAAACAGTGGCGTATCTAGGGTATGGCAAGCATGGCCCGTGCCATGGGCGCCACTCTGACATGGGCGCAAAAATTGCTTGACAAAAATTAAAATTTGAACATATGCGTAATTACTGGAGCGAGTTTTTCTGCATAATTCCGATATATTAAAACCGGAATAAACGGAAGGCCACCACCCTCATCCAGGGCTTGACACCCATACCCTCAGATTTGGCTGTAATTTTCAGTGCAGGTAGACAATATAGAAACTAAGAAATCCTGAAATTTTAAGCATCTAATTCCAAGCGGTTTCCGATTTAGAGCATGTTTTGTTTTCGTTTTTGCTGCATAATGTGGCGCCTGGGATAAATTCTGTGATGTCATTTCTTTGAATATTTTCTGATTGAAAAATCGTGTGCCTCTAAAAATTTGCAAAGGTAAGTATTTTGACCCAAGGAATCCAAAAATGGCATCAGATTTGCTAAAAAGTGAATCCTTATAGAGATATTAAGGGTTGTTGGATTTTTTACCCACATGCACCAAAATCCAATAAAAAAGGGTGTGGCTGATAGTGTAATGCATTTTTTTTTTCATATATTTTTTCTAGACACAATAAATTACCTCTGGAATAAAAATGGTAAAAAGGTTCTTGTTCCGTTCACTCACAGTTTCTGTTGAAAGTCGGGTCTATTTTCGATGATAATGAAAAATATTCCCTCCCCTATTAGATGTAATAATTAATTTAGACATTTGCTAAACTGACATCACACCTTAATTTTGGAATAAATTTGCAAGTAAGCCAGATACTAAAAAGTTCTGATTACAATTTCAACAATTTCATAGGCCTATAGTCTTCAAAATTAATTGATAAGGGTTGGAAACACCAAGTTATGATAAAAGTATGCTATTTTTTAAATAAGAAACTAGTAATAGGATGGTAAAAATCTTAAACTTTTAGTACTATCTCAATCCAACAATTTTTATTAGAAAACTTCTTCAGAAACTTTTTAACCCTCAAAATACCACGGTATTTTGATCCAACTTTTAAAACTTTCGTCTATATCTTCCTGAAAATGCGATTTTTTGCTCCGATCTTCCAGCTTCTTGAATATTTCTAACCTATCAAATAGTGTCAAAAAATCATAAATTTACAAAATAATTTTTTTCAGGGATGTCCTTGAGAGTAATCCCTATAAAAATCTTAAGAAATTACAAAATAATAAAAGTGACCTAAAATGATCTAAATTATTAGCCTAATTTCCAATTTCAAAAACGATTCTGAAAAAAATATGTTAAACTTTTCCATAGCTGGTTCTACAAGATAAAATGAGGAATATTTATTTTTAAGCTATCAGTACAAATAAAACCTAATAACAAATATAGGATGTGGATTTATTTTAGCTGTGTAGGAAAAAAACAACCATAAAACATGACCTTTGGATTTCTATCCAGTCCTTCAGCATTGACAAATCTACCAAGAAGGTGCTAAAAGGTCGTAACTTTGGTTTTTAAGCTGCTGGCTATTTATTGGTTGAGGCTGCTCTCTGTTTACTGGTTTATAAAACCAAGTTCTAAATATATAACAGGGGGATGGGTGAAGATAAAAAACAATAAAAATTAATTTTACTGAAACCGTTTTGCCAGTTGAGTTCGTCTTGGAACTGACAAGACCCACAAATACAGACTAGAAGAGTGAAATTGTGTCAGTCACCATAAAAATGTAAGTTATATTTTAATCTAAATGTAGAATTTAAGTAGATATTTTTACTATATAAAACTACTATTTATATTATTATTATTATTATTATTATTATTATTATTATTATTATTATTATTATTATTATTATTTATTTATTTTAAAATAAGTTTTCAGTAAAATTCTCTCTCATAAACAAAAGTGGTATTCTACATTTTATTTTAAAAGATTACACATGAACACACTGAAAAACTGGACAAAGAAATATATCAATTCTTTTAGAATTTATTCACATGTAAATTTAATTTAAAATATTTCTAAGTTATTTAAGTATTTTCGGATAGTTAATAAAATAAAGTTGGTATGTGTCGTTTATTTATGTTTGTTATTATAAGTAATTGATAACCAAGTTGTGGTTTTATTTGATATAGAACTTTATTACATATTTACATAGGAAGAGAGATTGAAAGTACGTGTGTAGAAGTCTACGCCATGTTGTCGAATACGATATGTATTAGGCGGTTTACATCAATATTCATACGCAATGATTTCCTTGTTACGCGTATGAAAGTAGTTCTATGAAAACACTACATCCCCCTTACCAGAAGGAAGAAAAGTAGTACACATTGTTCAGATGTTTATTGTTTAAATCTGTTTGGCCTATGGATTTCACGACCATGTCTTGTTATATTTGGTGCGTGTTTCTTAGTGTTTATTTGGTTTGAGATGCTTGTGTTAGGGAGTCCAGATTAAGATTGGGTTTGGTCACTGAAGTGAACATGTTTATGGGTTGCTTTTCCATCTGCTCTGATATGGACTCTGTTACGTCTTTTTGACGATCCATCTGGCAATTTGAGGATGTATGATCTAGGTTCTGTACATTTGCTGCGAATTGTTGCTGGTTTCCATTTTCCAGTTTGGTTATCCCACATACGTACGTGTTGTCCAGGGACAAGTGCTGGTAAGTCATGGGCTGTTTTATCGTGATAGGTTTTTTGTATATCCTGTCTGTGCTTTAGTTCTTCGTGGATATGGTCACGGTTGGGAAATCTGTGATTTGTGATTTTTGCAATCAGGTTCGATTTCATGATGCGACTGTTTAGAAGTTCAGCTGGGCTTGGAAGTTTGTGGCTGATAGGCGTTGTTCTTAAACACAGCATTGCATTCCTGCTTGCTTTGCTTTGACTATTGTTCTTTTAATGGTTTTAATCTGTCGTTCAATGAAACCATTTGATTTAGGAAACCTTGGAGATGATGTGATATGATCGAATTCTTTAAATGCTTCACTGGAGTACTGTGGTCCGTTGTCACTAATAACTCTGGTGGGAATACCATGTTCTGAAAATATCTGCTTCATTGTTTATATGACCATGTTGCTTGTGGCCATGCCATTCATTTTCCGTATGATTGGGAATTTACTATAATAATCAGCAATTATGAGGTATTCCTGGTCGTTACAGTGGAACAAGTCAGTGCCAACAACTTCCCATGCTCTGCTAGGGATGTCGTGTGGTTGTAACGTTTCTTTTGATTGTGCTGGGAGGTTTTCCTGGCATATTGAACACTTTTTGATCATGTTCTCAATATCAGTGTTAATTCGCTCCCAGTAGACAGTATCTCTAGCTTGCAGACGTGTCTTTTCGATACCTTGATGGCTGTAATGTAGTTGGTCCAGGATAGTTTTCTGCTGATTTTCAGGGATAATAATCCTTGAGCCTTTCATGATTATGCCATCACTGACAGATAACTCATCTCTGTATGACCAGTATGACCGAATTGTCGGTGGTATTTCCTTAATTGAGTCTGGCCATCCTGTTGTTATGGTTTCATGTAGTTGGTTGAGTATTGGATCAGACTTTGTTTCCTTTTTTATTTCATTCAGGCGTTCGCTCCTGAATCTCACCAAGTCAACTCGAATATCTAAGTCGATCATGTCAGTGTTTTGAGTACTGGGGAGACGACTTAGTGTATCAGCTATAGTCATTTCTTTGCCTGGTATGTATTCTATTTGTATCTGGTATCCCTGTAATTTGGTCATCATTCGTTGTAGCCTAGGAGGTGCACTGGTCAGTGGTTACTGTAGTATCATGACCAAGGGTTTATGGTCGGTGTGTACCTTGAACTTCCGTCCATATAAGTAGACATGATACCTGTGCACACCAAATACAATTGCTAGAAGTTCCCTTTCTATGCACGAATACCGTTGCTCGGCGTCTGTTAAAGATTTTGACGCGTATGCAATAGGTTTTTTGTTTTGCATTAATGCTGCTCCAAGTCCTTTTAAACTCGCATCAGTTTGCAGTATTGGTACTTCATTCGTGTCGAAGTATGTTAGTGTGGAGTCTTTGGTGATTATTGTTTTAAGCATCTCAAAGCATACCTTGTGATGCTCTTCCCAGAGAAAAGGTACGTCTTTTTTTAACAAGCCTCTTAATGTATGTGTCTTGTCAGCTAAATCTGGTATGAATGGTGATAAATATGTGACAAGGCCTAAGAATTCTTGTAGTTCTTTTTTGCATGTTGGATATGGCATGTCTTGTAAGTCTTTAAGTTTTTCTGGGTCTGGGCTAACACCATTTTCACTATATATCATTCCAAAGAAAGATATATTTTTTGATTTTATTTTGCTGAATTAAACACAAGACCATTTTTTGCAGCTACTTGCATGAGCCTGTATAAGATCTTATCATGCTCTTTGTCCGTTTTACTATAGACAACAATGTCATCTGTAATTCCAATTGCTCCGTCAACTTGTTCGAGTATCTGGTCCATTTTCATTTGGAAAATGTCCTGGGATACACTTAACCCAAATGGTAATCTCTGGAAACAGTATCTGCCAAAAGGGGATTGGAATGTCGATAGTAGCTGAGATTTTTGATCTAAATATATGGACCAATAACCAGTTTTGGCATCAAGTTTAGAGAACAGCTTGGCACCTGCAAAGTGGTGTGTTAGCTCCTCCACTGTAGGAGTTGCATGGTGTGGTCTCTTTAGCGCAATGTTAAGGCGTATTGGGTCTAGACAGATTCTCAGGCTTCCATCTTTCTTGTGTGAATAAGCTAGGCTGGAAACCCAGTCTGTTGGCTCTGTGACTTTTCTAATGATCTTGTTGCTGACCATTTTGTCTAGTTCCTGTTTTATGTTGTCCTTTAGGGCAATTGGGGTTTTTCTTGGTGGGTCAATGTTAGGTTGTACGTTTTTGCTCGTTGTTAACCTGACATGTCCAGGCATAGAGCCTATTTTGTCGAATTGATCTGGATAGATCTGTACCAAGTCTTCGATTTTGTTGATTGGTTTGACTATATTTTGTTCTTTCACCGTGCAGTGAAGAGTGACCATTTTCAGTATTTCCAGTGATGGTAATCCTATAATTGCTGGTCCATTTACATCTACTATATAGAAGGTGATTTCGTGCCAATCAGGGGTTTGGTAGCTGCATGGTATACTGATATTGCCATAGCACTTTATCGATGTTCCATTGTAGGCTATTAATTTTTTGTCCTTACTTTGTTTTTTTAGTTTTGGGCAGCCATCAGTAGTTAATTTCTCAGGAAACATTCTACGGAATGTAGAAATTGGTAATGTATTACCTTGTGCTCCAGTATCGACTTTAATTCGTAGTCTGTGAGTCCCGTTTCGATTAGGTAATTTTATATTTATATAAGCGAAGGCTTCATCTCTCTGTGTTTGAGAGGGTGTGTTAATGGTGGAAAAAGTTAAATTTTCGAATTGTTCATTTAGTTCCTGGCTGTTGTTCCTGGATAATATATCAGTTTGAATGAAGTGTTTTTTCTTGGTCTGGTTCATGTTTAATGGTTTTTGTTTTCCACGGTCTCTGTTTTGCGATCTTGACCTTGATCTTCTGTTATATAAACATACTGTTGCCCAGTGGTTATATTTTCCACACGTTTTGCATTTGGAACCAAATTCTGGGCATGCTTCACGTTGACGTTCGTGACTTTTTCCGCAATTAAGGCAGTTGTTTGTCTTTCTATTTTGTTTATATTTTTTAATTGCTTGTATGTCAGTATTGGCGCTATTGTCCTCCCCGTTATTGGTGTTTAACATCTCTCTAAGCTGTTTAATATGTGCGTTTGTTGCCTCATACGTTTTACCAATTCGGATGGTTTCATCCAGTGTTAGCGTATTATCTTTTCGTAATAGTTCTTTCTGGAATTCGACAATTGGGGTACTCGCAATAATTAGTTCTATAATTCGCTGTTCTTGTTCAGTGTCGGTTAGTGAGCATTTTAACATAAGTTGATGACATCTGTTGACGAAGTCGTCTAATGTCTCATTTTGTTTTTGTTTATAAGACATTAGTTTTAGTCTATTAATCCTAAAGTTTTCTTTAGGTTCTAAATGCTCCAAGAATTTATTAAAAATAGTGTCGGGAGAACGTTTTTCCTCCTCTGTTAATTTCCAAGTGTTAAATTTTTTGAGACCTTCGTTGCCGGTCTTTAGCAGTATGTAATTCACTTGTTGGTCGGTTTTTATTTTGTTTATAGCAAAATATAGTTCTAAACTCTGTTTAAAAAGTTTAAATGTTTCCGCTGGATTTGGCATTTCCCAGTCCATAAACGGAATAATGTCATTATTGGTAGACATTATTATTAACGGCTATGTATTTTTCAATAAACAGAAAATTCAATATGTCTGCCAATGTGCGAAAATCCACACGTGTTTACAGGAACACATACGATAACAACAGTTGACAAAAATTCAAAATGTCTGCTACTGTGCGAAAATCCACACGTGTTTACGGGAACACATACGATAACAACAGTTGACAAAAATTCAAAATGTCTGCTATTGTGCGAAAATCCACACGTGTTTACGGGAACACATACGATAACAACAGTTGACAAAAATTCAAAATGTCTGCTATTGTTCAAAAATTCACACGTGTTTATAGCATATACGAGAATGAAAGCAATGTTTTATAAAATGCACATTAATGAAAATTGGTTTACATGCCTTGCTTTGTCTTCTGTAAACGTATTTTTCCTCTCGTATCTGTTGTCGAAGTTGTTGTTTTTTGTTTTGTTTTTTTTCTGTTGTCGGTTGCGACTAGTCAATCCAACTGAGTGAGTTTTTTTTTTTAACTGTTATAAATGTTCAGTATCCATTTCGCTGCCACCATGTCGTTTATTTATGTTTGTTATTATAAGTAATTGATAACCAAGTTGTGGTTTTATTTGATATAGAACTTTATTACATATTTACATAGGAAGAGAGATTGAAAGTACGTGTGTAGAAGTCTACGCCATGTTGTCGAATACGATATGTATTAGGCGGTTTACATCAATATTCATACGCCATGATTTCCTTGT
Organism: Euprymna scolopes; assembly: GCF_053919585.1. Classification (NCBI taxonomy): domain Eukaryota; kingdom Metazoa; phylum Mollusca; class Cephalopoda; order Sepiida; family Sepiolidae; genus Euprymna; species Euprymna scolopes. The sequence goes on along the minus strand of NC_136484.1, from coordinate 182,119,493 downwards.
TACGCGTATGAAAGTAGTTCTATGATAACACTACAGTATGTATGCAGAATATAAGCTGTGCTTAAATAATGTTATTTAGAAATTCATTTTTTTTAAATGAGGAGGAGATGACATTTTATAACTTTTCTTCTTCCACCTAACAATTAAATAAACAAAAATGTTGTAAATTAAACTTGATCTTATCAAAAAATATCATGGTCCGCGTTCTGCATGAGCACCAATAAATTTGTTATCGGAAATAAATTCTGGGCATTTTTGAGAATTATTAATTTATTTTGCAAGATGTGGCTCAAAGATTCAACTGGAATAAAAATCAAGTTACATTGCATTCATTCATCTGCTACTATAGAAATATAAGTGACCGAAGGACGTCAGAAGGACGCTGCAAGCTTCGTTGAAGTTATCATGCAACAACTGGAGAAAGACCAGATGAAGATAGAAGATTGTCGGTCACAATGTTATGACAATGCTGCTGTGATGGCGGGACACAGAAGTGGTGTGCAGCAAAGAATAAATGAAAAAACAAGCTAGCAGTGTTTGTAAATTGTGATAACCATTCATTAACCTTGATGGCAAAGTTTGAATGTGCGACCCTTCTTAATAATTTATACCTTAGATATACCTAACTTACATAATATTATAATACAGGCACAATTTTAACGAAAGATAAACCATGAAATGAATGTTTTAATAAAGTAATTATATGGTTATTCTTTCTTTAAGAAATAAAATTCTAAATTATCCAAAAAGAAAGGACTACAACATACTTCATTTATATTTATCATCAAGATAATATTAGGATATCATCAAGATAATATTAGGATATCATCAAGATATTATGAGGATATCATCAAGGTAACGTACACATTAGTGAGTTTAGAAACTATATAAAATAGTGATCATGTAAAAATTGCTGACTGTTGGCCTCCATCCTCAGTATAAAGTTTCTTTATTTTCTTCCTCTTTCTTGCCATGTTGTAAGGCGCCGTTCTTTAATACTGACTTTCCTTTCTCCAACTTTACAACATGGCAAAAATGAAGAAGAAGAAAAAGAAAGAAACTACATACTGAGGATAGAGTGTGACTCTGAAATAGATTTCAATTACAAATTTCAAACAAGTAAAATATTTTTTTTTATTTTTCTAATATTGCGTTGTAATTTGGTTTTTAATCGCACTTGATGTCTATTTTATTTTATACATTAATACGTTAAACTGCTTTAATTTTGAACGTTTTTATATTCATCTGTCATTAAGTCACATGGTATTAAAACAGCTTCAGAGCTAAATGTTTCGCTTTCAATTCTAGCTGACAGTATCTAAGTCATGTTCTTTAAACTTTTGGAATCACAACTATATATTGGGTAGAAGATAATAGTCAATAGAGAATTGGCTATATAATAATACGTACGAAATCCGGATTTATTAACATATCATATTTAAGCGTACTTTTTACTCACTTTCAACTCAAACAATGTACTGCTACTTGGACGTAAGGGGCTATGAATTGAGACCATGCCTAACAAAGATGAAAATGTTGTTTTACGTTACTTTTAAGCTTCTGCATATCAGTAGAGTTATGGAAGTAGGTAGTAGGAAGGGAATCTCGTCTAGTTGTTCGAGCGAAAGTGCTATTAGATTAGACAGCTTTCAGGCATTCAGGGACCTCAGCAATGAAGGGGTGTGATTTTGCTGCTAAGCGTGTTTGTCGGGGATATGTACGTCGAGGAGGCACATGCAATGATATCATCAGAACACATTCCATAAAAATAGTTGTAAAACCGACACAGAGATGCAACATTACGTCGATAGGACAGGGGCTTAAGTTTAATTGACAAGGTTAGAACTATTAGATTCAAGACTCTTTTATGGACCCAATCGAATGGAGATACTAGTGGTAGATGCGCCACTCTAGATGTGGCGATAATACTTCATGCATGGACGAATGGTGGCTTTGTAGAGATACAGGATACTCCCAGGTGCGAGTAGTTTTCTAGCACAATAGAGGGAGCCTTTGTAGCAGCCTTCGAAATATCCTCAATGTATCTGTTCCAGTTCATATTTCCTGTAAATATTACAAGGGTTACTTTAGGCAGTCGGCTAGTATATATAGAGAGAATAGGAGTAAATGTGAAAGAGAAAGATGGGAAGAGATACGTGTTTATGTGTAGATTGTCGTGCATCTGTGTCTTAAATTATTCAGTGTGGATTCTGTATTTCTATCTCATAAGTATAAAGTTCTCAGAAAAGTGATTACCAGTTTCGAAGTGAAATAATTAGATCGCTCTAAAACACGAGCGTCCGATTTGTGTAGATTTATCGATAGATTCGCATTTGAAAATGTGTCTATCAATTTTAATCAGATCAGCATCAGAAAGACTTCCGTGATTATTTTCTTCTTCCTTTCTAAAGATTATTGAGATGGGAATTTTGCAGAAATAATAAATTCGTTCTGAAAAAGAGATTATATTTGCCATTAGTAAATTGATATTTAGAATTGAAAGGAAAATCAAACGAGAAAGTCACCGTTCTTATTTTTATATTCGTGATTTTCAAATAACATTGTACATGGATATATGAATTTACACACCAACGTATGTAAGCTTTATGCATCTTTAAATAAATAAATAGCTATTAAAGAAACCAAGGTAGGTTTATATGAAGTATTCTGACACAGATAATAAGTGAAGCATGCATTGTCCCCCGTAAGTGCACAGAAACGAGGCATACAAAATGACTAAGTTCAGCAATTCTCCCTCCCCATTTAGCCTCAAACATCACCAGCGGACGTCAAATGCTGATGAAAACGAACTAATTGTTCAGTTTTAGGTCTTAAGATATGTAAATTTGAGTTCTGCACCCTGCAAAAAAGAAATGACTATCCACCTTTTCCCCTCCCATGTAGCCCCAAAAGTTCCCAAGGTCTTAACATATTTAAATTTGAGTTCAGCACCATGCAAAACTGCTAAATAGACATACACAGAAAATTTTAGACAAATATGTTACAATAGTCCCAAAAATGGAGTGCTTTTATTATCCCTAAAAGTGTCTCTGGGGCACACCAAGAGTTTGCGTGAAGTATAGACAAACAAAATTATATATAAACTAGTTAGTCACAACTTTTTAGAAAGTTTTATAAAAATCCAAGGCATCAATTTTTTTTTTTGATAACCACAAAAGTGTCAATTTTAGTCCTTATAACCCAAAAGGAACCCCTAGGGGAGCAACCGGGGTTTTCCCGGAAAATCTGTTCTAGTACTTTTTTACTCATATCATGTTTAATGTTTGTGCAAAATTTAAAAAAAAATCCCAAGGTGTAGTTATTGAGAAAAGTACGGACAGACGAAGAGACAAGGGTTAATTATAGATCCACCCTCCTTTTGTCGGAAGACTAATAAGTGAATGCTATTGTAGAAAAATAACATTAATGGATTTCTTTCTACTGCTAATACGGCAGATTCCTGTGTAAAAGGTGTTTAATTTATAGCTGATTCACTTTGTTGAAATCAATCGCAAGGAATAATTTTTTATACAAGTATGTGATTTATTCCAAAGATTAATTTTTAGCGTTTATAATTTAATGGCCCGATTTATAGGTTCAATTTTCACTACCATAGGAATTAAATTTTCACAGCCATATGAATTAAATTAGGCTGTATTACACGTCGAATGTTGCCTACCAACGGGTCTAAAGTGTTTGGTTTATCAACGTAGACACTAGTATTTTACATATCCACAAAGAAAATAATCTAATGTAGTTAAATCGCACAAACAAGGTGGTCAGTTGACAGGTACATTTTTTTTTAATTATTCGTTCATCAAATTTTTCTGCGAGTAATTTGTTCGTATCTCGCGCTGTCTGGTATGTAGCTCTTTACTACTGAAACGACATGATGTATTGGCATAGGAAGCCGAACTTAAAATAACCGATACTTGTCAAATCCGCAATCAAAGGAAATAAATAAGTTTAAATTGCTGCTGAAGAAACATGCTTTGTATTAGAATGTAGAATAGAAAGACAAATAATTTAGTATAAATTACTGCTGAATTATTGGAAAATATGACAAATAAAATATCGAAAGAATTAGTATGATTGTGTGGTTTAGAATTGTGTAAATGCAAAGTCGTGTCAAAATTCGAATTTTAGGCTCAACAAACTATGGTGAATAAACTAACATATTTCATGAGTGAGGTGTTTTAATGTGGGCTGTATTTTTACATAACAAAATATACGATTCTACATTTTATTAGCTTGTATGGATACCTTTCGAAAATATATAGAAAATAGTAATTTAAAAATGGAATTTAGAATTGAAAGTGAAAGCCTATATCTTGCCAATCTTCCACAATATTTCCAAGTAAATACCTCGAAGAGTTTTTACTTTTTTTCGAGACAATTTTCCACAATATTTTCAAGTAAAAAAGAGTTTTTACTTTTTTCGAGACAATTTTCCACAATATTTTCAAGTGAAAAAGAGTTTTTACTTTTTTCTAAACAATTTTCCTGTAAATTTCTTTTTGGATTTCCTACCAGACTTTTTTATTTTCATATTATATTTATCAATTACATTTTTGTATTATATTTATCAATTACATTTTTGTATTATATTTATCAATTACATTTTCATATTATATTTATCAATTACATTTTTGTATTATATTTATCAATTACATTTTTGTATTATATTTATCAATTACATTTTTGTATTATATTTATCAATTACATTTTCATATTATATTTATCAATTACATTTTTGTATTATATTTATCAATTACATTTTCATATTATATTTATCAATTACATTTTCATATTATATTTATCAATTACATTTTTGTATTATATTTATCAATTACATTTTCATATTATATTTATCAATTACATTTTTGTATTATATTTATCAATTACATTTTCATATTATATTTATCAATTACATTTTCATATTATATTTATCAATTACATTTTCATATTATATTTATCAATTACATTTTTTTTTAATTAAATTTTCACCCCAAACAAGGCACATTGCCACTTTGGTGCAGGGGGCTACTATCAGGGGAAACATCTACTGGGGCACTATGTAGGGATTAGGGCAGCGAGATGTTGGTTCACGTTGCACTTGAACTTTTGCATGTCAGTACAGTTGGGGAAGCAGTGACCTGGAATGGAATTCCAAAGTCTAGCAGTTCTGGGGAAGAAACTACTGGAGTAGAAAGATCTTTTACATATAGGGATCTCTACAGTGTGGGGGTGGGATTTTGCAGCTTGTCGTGTCTGTCGAGGGTGTTCACGTCGTGGGGGCACAAGTGCTTGCAGTTCTTCAGAGCATTCACCATTATAATACTTGTAGAACAGGCAGAGGGATGCAACGTTTCGTCGATGGGACAGAGGCTGAAGTTTAGATGCCAGTTTAGGGCCTATCAGATTTGCGACTCTCTTTTGAACCCTGTCAAGGAGAGAGAGACTAGTAGCCGATGCACCGGCCCAAATATGACAGCAATACTCCATACATGGGCGAATAGTGGCCTTATAGAGGTACAGGATACTTTCGGGTGTTAGAAGTTTTCTAGCACGGTAGAGAGAGCCCACCTCCCTCGCAGCGGCCCTGGCAATGCCCTCGATGTAATTGTTCCAACTCATGTTTCCTGTGAACGTTAGGCCAAGGAGCTTGAAAGACGTACTCTCAGCTAAAGAGTTGTTGGCCATTGCTATAGGTGGTAGAGAAGGTTACTTGTAATTATTGAATGAAACCAGTTTTGTCTTGGTGGCATTGAACGTTACGATCCATTTTTGTCCCCATTCCACTACTGATTTGAGGTCATCCTCTAGTGTTTCTGCCATTACTTTAGATATATGTTCATTTGTTTTCCTGTCGTGCCTGCTGTAGAGTGTGGTGTCATCAGCATATATACCCATCTCAGAGGCAATTTTATCGAGGAGGTCATTTATGAATATCAGGAACAGCAGAGGACCAAGGATAGATCCCTGGGGCACTCTGGCATTTATATTATATTGTTTAGACGTACGACCGTCGAGGACAACCTGGATTTTTCTCTTATCTAAGAAGGATTTAATTATGTTAAGTATTCTACCAGTGATACCGTAAGATCTAATCTTCCTGAGGAGACCCTCATGCCATACCCTGTCAAAAGCCTTAGATATATCTAGAGCTACCGCTCTGCCCTCTCCCGCTTTGTCCAGTGAATGGTATATGCGTTCAGAGATTACAGTGAGGATGTCTGCCGTGGAAGGGGCTTGTCTAAATCCATATTGATGGTCGGTCAGAAGTTTAGCATCTGTAAGGTGCTGGACTAGAGCATGGTTAATTAAGGTCTCAAATATTTTGGCAAAAAGTGGGAGGAGGCTAATAGGGCGATAATTTAATGGGTCAGTTCTTTCGCCAGAATTCTTTAATACTGGTACCAGAGAAGCAGTTTTCCAACAGCTCGGAAAGCAAGATTCATTAAGGCACTTTTTGTAGAGTTTGGAGAGAACTGGAGCTACTTCGGCTGAGCACTTTTTTAATAGCACAGCTGGGATGAGGTCGGGTCCACATGCTTTGGAAGTGTCAAGGGTTTTTATGATAGCATGCACCTGAGCAGGGGTGATTTCCAGATCGTCTAGTTTGGCGTCTGTCCGCATAGGAAAGTCAGGTAGGGGGTGGTTTAGAGGGTCCAGTGTAGAGTTGGAGGCAAATCGACTGGCAAGCATGTTATCCTTCTCGGTTGCTGAGCAAACAACCTCGTGATTGTTGGTTAGTGGGGGAATTGTTGATTGCCCATTATTTACTACACTGTTGTAGATTTTCCAGAAGTCACGAGTTCCTAATTTTTGTGCTTCGATGCGTTTTTTAGTGGTTTCCGTAAATTCCCTCTTAGCTGTCGCTATTTCTTTCTTAACGTTACTTCTAGCTTCTATGTACTTTTGTCTGTTGGAACTGGACTTATGTCGGTTAAACCTGCGGAATGCATGCTGCCTTTGAGCAATGGCAGTTGCGCAAGTCGAAGTAAACCATTGGGGAGAGTGGGGCTTGCTATAGAATTTCATATTATATTTATCAATTACATTTTCATATTATATTTATCAATTACATTTTCGTATTATATTTATCAATTACATTTTTGTCGAATTTAAATATTGCGATAATAACGATGTTGTGTTTGTAACGACCTTTAGTTATAAACACGGATATTACGTCTTATAATTGAGTAAATTAACTTTTGTAACTTTGATTATCCTTAACTATCCATTGTTGTCTGTGATATTACTGAAAGCTTTTCTAGTGATGTCTTTTTTCTGCAATTTCCTTTAGGTTTATTACCTCAATTAAAATAATTTTTCTAGTTATTGTTATGTAATTGAATAGACTCCTATATGGTTGACTATTTAAAAAAAAACTGATTACATATAATGATAGAAGATGTATCGAGACACAGAAATGGGCATGTTTTATCTGACAGAACGGGTTTTCATTAAAATTGTGGGGTCAGCGTTCGCGCCTGATCCACAAAGTATGAAAATAAAAAGTTTAAAAATTAAAAAAAAAACGTTTGCAAGTGTGTTTGATATAGATGTACATAAGAATACTTTGATAAGTATGTTTTAACTTAAATAGGGATGGTATTATAAAATTGTAGGGTCTGCGTTCGTGCCTGGCCTCCATAGAATGGAAATAGGCACAAACTTTAATAAAAACTTTTCATATCTATCCGCGTAAGTATACTTTGATAATTATGTTTCAGTTGGAAGAAATATGGTATAATAAAATTATGGGGTGTCCGTTCGCACCTGACATCCATAGAATGGAAATATGTCACAAAGTTTAATAAGGTTTTTTAATATAGACCCACAGAATAGTGTGATAAGTGTTTCAGTGTGAACACTTATGGTATAATAAATTATGGGGTTTATCTATTTTATTTTTACTTTCATATTTTGCTTTGGTCTTGATACCCCAAATTCAACCCAAATATACAACCCTTCTTCATAACCTATCATACTTTCATAAATCAGACTTATTTTCTGAAGGCTGTTTTTGAACCCAATCAACGATAGGTACTTTTGCCAGTATATATATATATATATATATATATATATATATATATATATATACTAGCAGGACCCTCTCGTAAAACATTAAACTACGGTTGTGGTTGGTGGCCAACCCTTGACATCCTCATGCTAAGAACGGCTTTTGGAATAGACACACACGCCATGTTAAGGACGGCTTTCGGAATAAACACCCCATTTTTTTAGGAATGGTATGTATAAGCATTTCCCCAAATTTAATCTTGATAATTGTTGTCAGCATACCCACCAGCAAATAAAAAAAAATGTTAGTGGCAGTATCGGTCGGTAAGAAGTAGATTTGTTTATCGCGCATGCGTAGAAACCTTGCAGTCAGTGAAATACAGTATATAATATAAGTCTTTATATCTAAAAAAAAAAAAAAAAAAAAAACTACCTGTCTCTGCCAAATTTAAATAAGATTTTCTTAATCAGCGTAGTCCAAAAACTATAAAAGTCATTTTTAAGAAAGTTGTTGAGGTGGGACTAATATAAAAATTTACCAAAAAAAAAAAACCAGTTAACGTCTGCGCATGTCGATAATAAGTTCGGAAAAAAATTTAAAAACATACTCTACAGAAAGTAGATTAGGTTTAAAATAAATAACAAATAAGTGTTTACGTAGGCAATGGAATTAACTTTACAACCTCTCTGCATATTTTCCTGGTGTGTTAAATTATGTGTAAGCTTTTATTGAGCTTTAAAAAGAAATTGTGGACATAATAAGTAATAATATTGAAGCCTAGATAATCTGCGGAAAATATAAAAGTAATTGAAATGTCTCACAGTAATAGAAAATAGGAAAAACTGGGAAAAATCAAAGAAAAGTAAAGATTAAAGAAAGAGCATCATGTAAGGCTCGACAGGCCGCTCCAAAATCGAAAACTAAATAAACGAACCCGTAAATGTTGTTTTTGTTTTAGTGGCCTATAACTATTTTGTTCATGGGTAAGTGTAAGGTTACTAGTATTGAAATTTCTGATTATGAGAGGTTAATACATTTGTATTTGGTTTATATTTTAGCACGATTTATCGACGTTATTTTGTACAATTTATGGAGCGTTTGTTTGTGTAATGAAAATGTGGGGGTCAATATATATAAATAATCGCGTCTCAGCCAATTAGAATGGGGAGATTTTGAGAAGAGATAAATTATTTTTTGAATGGAATGGAAAGATTATGTTATGTATAACTATCTTATAACCAGTCACGATGGGTGCAATGAGAGGGTCGTAAGAAGACATAGAATTGGTCCCGGTGTCCCCTGTTTGAAATGGGAGGACTAAATATTTATAGAGAAAAATAGGGACAACTTCCTCTATAGATGCTTTGATTGTGATTGTGTTGCTCCTATGATTCAATGTAGCAGTTTACTTTAACGACTTAATGTGTTTGAAATTATGTTCGAAAATTACATAAGATAGTGGCGTATCGCCTAAACGTAATAAATGATTATGTGGCATCTTTTATTGCAAACCCGAGATACTTTGGTCCAGATAGATATATAGATATGTATATGGAGAGAAAATGAAAGTTAAATTTTGACATGTATCTACAAAGCTGAAACTATTAAAGTTATTAATTAATTATTATAATTGCACTATAAACATTTTCGCGAAATAGACATTGAACCTGTTTGCCATTATAAATCATATTATTCTTCTAAAATCAGTTGATGTAACAATCTAAATTTAATTGAATTTTTGGATTTCAATCCACTTAGATTTTGGATTCCAGATTCTACATTGAGACAAAATTTAGTACAAGTTTAATCATTAATTAACTGGTCAATTAATAATTAATTAATTTTTACTTTCACTATTTTATTCAATTTATTCTATTAAAAATACTTCACAAAATGGGTTATATATATATATAAATATATATAAATATATATATATATAGAGAGAGAGAAAGATAAGTTAAGCAACCTTAATCCGGGCTAGTACCAGATGGGTGACCATTTGGGAATTCTAGGCGCTGTATGTGCCTTCCACTTATCTCGACATTTGTTTCCAGTCGTCTTGAACCTCCATTTGCCACTGGTATTTAACAATGTCGACTCAGGAGTGGTGTAGTTTGAGATTGCGCTCTTACCACAAAAATTCCACGCGCAGTGGGCATCCATAGTCTGTCAAGACTGAAGGAATCCTTCTTCTAGAGAGAGAGAGAGAGAGAGAGAGAGAGAGAGAGAGAGAGAGAGAGAGAGAGAGAGAGATACGTGCGTGTATATATATTTAAATTCATACAAAATAACGTTACATTTTACTAATGTTTACCCTCTGGTGAAAAGAGTTTACAAAAAAATAACACTTCTGAGTTGTATCCCAATATATAATGACTGCAGCATTTCTCCATTTGCAACAACAGATGCCTCATACAAATCCAATATATCTAGTCAAATAGCCATTATCTAATGCGACTTTTGAACACCATTTTAGACACATTCAGTAGCAACACCATCACAATCGCAACATATTTAGAGGAAGGATTCCCTATTTTTCTCTGTAAATATCTAGTCATACAACTACTTCCCAGTTGTCACCAGAACGAATGCTACACGTTCTCCAGATTCTGTGTTTACAGCGACCCTAACTAGTTAATAAACACAAACAACTAATATAATCTTAAAAATTTCCGATACATAAATAATAAAGGCTCCCCCGACTAAGTCCGCATATTCTGATTATTGTACCTCTATACATTCTTATATTCTGGAATCCACTTCTACGCGTTATAAACGAACGCTTACTAACATTATAAAATGCCGTCACTCAGACTCATATTACGTCATCTTCGTCGAAACAAAAAAATATAAAACCCCTTGCTATCGTGTTTTTATACAATTAAATACACTACGTGTAGATTGGTTATGTTTTAAACCGACGCATTCCATGTATATTTATATATTAAAGGCTTTAGCCCCAAAATATACTTGCGTCTTTTATATTAAGATCTCTACTAGAAAATACAAAAACAAATTATTAAACTACGGACGTTTCTCTTTAAACTATCTTATCTTTTCCATTCAACTTGACGCGAGTTATAAGTTCCCCGGTATTATTATACTCATTATCGCATGTGAAATTTTCTACGACAATTTTATTTCGTGTTAGACCATGATGCTCTCCGCCGGTCAGTGAAATAACGCACGTGCGCGCATCGTTCGATTTATGACAGGACTCTTTGCTATTCGTTTACAGATTACCCGAAAACATAGAATTATTGTCACCTGATGGTGAATGTGAAAGGCGGTGAGAAACAACCAATTTAAATTGTGTTAACCTTGAACCTATATTAATATTATATAGAGATTATGGTTATATTGAAAGTGCTAACTGTGGACAAAATTGAAAAGCTTAGTTCTCAAATGTTTGCGTTTTTTCTTTTGTTATGCCGAAAATATTTTGGAAGTTTATTGAACGAAATACAACGAACTTATTTTTTGCAAATAATTTTTCCGAAACGTATTTCCTTTTAGAACTAATTATAAGCCGCAATTATTTGAAAGCTTCACTTTTCAATATATAAAAATATATGAAATGCATCGATTTCTAACATCACTCATATACACAAGAACAAAAAATAACAATAATGACGTGTGAAATACATAGCTGTTAATATATTTAAGCAAAACTATTTACAGTTGTTTTTTATTTGTGTAAATCTAGCTATAGTTATCAATTTGGTCATTTTTGCTTCTGTTTGCTGAAATTTTTAGCTTCAAATATATAGTAGAGTATACGAACCAAATTAGGATAAGCTACTGGACACGCTTAACCTTTTAAAAAATCTTGGAAAACAATTTTTTTAAAAAATGAATTGGTCAACCTGAAGAAATCTGTCTCTACAATTTGGTTTGTTATTTTTTACACTTATTCGTACATTATCCATTATTATATTACAGCGCTTATGGGCTTATACTTTGTAATTATAACAGTCTACTATATTGAACACCCACTTCTTAGACATTTTCTCTGTTAATGGCGCTACTAGCATGTACATTATTACTGTTGTTTTTTTTTTCAGTTTTTCGCACAATTCCACTAGATTTCACATAACAAAATATTTTGGCAAAAATTGTAAACATTTTACTAGCAGAAAAGAGAACCATTAAACGATCTGGGCAGCAATAACATCTGACGTAATAAAATAAGTGTGTTTTCGATTTATTAGAACGTTATCATGACTATTTGCTCCCCGACTATTACCGTCATTAAAAAAAATATCTTAAATTTCTTTTTAAATCTGAAAATTAACCTGTATTCGATAATAGGAATAGTTTAAAGACTAGGAGAATTAGGTTCGCAGCAGTGTTTTTTTTTCTTTTTAATAGTGATACGTTACGTGAAGGCACAGAATAACCACATCAAATCCCAATGTTAAGAATGGGTTTATACATATTACCGGTTAATAAACACAGTACATTTATTTTCTTTCTCGGGCGTCAGTGCCCGCTATTTTACTGGGCCGGCAGTGTCTTTCACTAACCACCGTAGTTTAATTGTTATTCTTAAAGGTTGGGTGGAGGCAGACGGGCAACGCCGGGATCCGGGACCTTCTAATTGATTACAATCTTTAGCTTGTTTGGCGTGTGTTAATAAATATTTTAATTGCTTTCATTTCAGTATTTATGATTATTTTCTCTATTTCTTTAATCTAGTATATTGTACATTTTATTATCTCGATAGGCTATACTATAATGATAAGGTAATATTTATATTTGCATTGCTAAATATTTCTTTATTGACATATGTGTGTGTGTGTGTGTGTGATTTCATATAAAAGTCTGTGCTTATTTATTTTCCAAATGCATACTAGGTTGTAGGTTACAGAATTGTGTTATACATGTGTATTAACCGAACCAAACCGAATCTTTCCAACTGGAAGATATATCGCTTTTGTCATGTCATATGATAGCTCTATTTATCGGTCGCCCACAGAATTTCTTATTTGTGCCTTCTTAGACGAAATCTGTGCCGTCAACATGAATCTTCGTGAATCTTTGAAGAAGAAATCTATGAACGCCTCTATAAGTTCTTTCTCTCGAGGCGCTGTCAGATAATTCCAGAAAGCTGATTAATAAGGAATCAATACCGTTCCACATGCAATCAGGTATTTCCATTTATTCCGTAGATTATCTGAATCAGTGACTCCCGCACATGCGCACTCTGTGCGCATTTATTCATTTATTTATTTATTTATTTATTATAGTTTAATAATTTTTAGTTACAGGTGGTGTAAATCTCTCCTCAATATCAACCTTCTCTATATAATACGTAAAAAATATTTTAATGAAAAATGTCCAAGTTTAATAATACATATATAAACATTTATTTAACAACATAAGATATTTGGATTTAGAATTTTTTATTATTTATAATATTTCTCATTTACATCAAACGAAATAAATCTGAAGGTCGAAATTTCAACTCTACGTATTGACGGTTCTGATCATATGATTACGAATTCCTTAAGATTACTACGCAGTCATGGCTGGCGGAACGAAATCAAATTCGCTGTGAACTAAATATAGGGTTTTTTCAAAAGTCCGTAGATATTCTACAGGTTTACAGAAAGATTCCCGAGTTCGACAGGACGCTGCTTAAGAAGGTCATAGATTAAATCAACCGAAACGTTGTGAAAATAATAACCAAGTCGAGAAGTAATTCGAATGATATAAATAATCAAAATTATTGATCATCCTCTATAAAAATTCCAAAACATAATATCACATACTGATATTGAAGATTGGGCTAAATATTAAACTTCTTTAACATGTGATAGCATCAAAATATCACACGAGTTTTGTTGTATAGTGGGTGAGAGATATTGTTTTTGTAACGGCACCAGTTATAAACGTATAAATTGTAGATATTGTTGTTTGACCAGGGAATATGATATCGACGTACAAAATAAAATGTTATTATCACACAGATATATATTACAGTTCATATTTACATAAATGTATCGTTTTTAAAAGAAGAATAATATATTCTTCATATCTTTCTTTCTTCAAGGATTCTTCTATTTACACTGCTGACATTCGTGATGAAACATGAAATGACCAACACCAACCAACTGAAACGTCTGTTATTCCTTCTTTTGTGAAATTACAGAACAACACTTTATATTTTTAAAAAATAAATTTATTTCAGCTGTCTAAAATGGTCTTCACTAGGAGCCTGTATTTCGTGTCTACATGTTTGGTCTTTACAGCCTCGCTTCCCGGCTTGAAGCAGGTCTGTTCATTTCCGTGACCAAAATCAAACTCTTGACCTCAGTTCCGTTACGTCATCATCTAAAAAGCACACGTATCACAATGTGCGACATTTCCACGTACGCCGGCCCAAGGTCATTTTGTTTATTTAACCTAGCTTATTTATGTAAACATCCTCAGCTAAAACCCATTGCTACACTTTATTCTATAAACAATAAATAACTCCCAATATAAACTATTTTAACAATATCATTGAATAGATAGATAAATAGATAGACAGATAGATCGAGATTAACTAATTTTACTTTTAACCATGTTATTATCTAACAGTAGTAATTGTGAAAGTAAATAAATGATGCGATAATAGATATCCTTCCGATGTATAAAATGAAAACATATTAAAAAAACACTTATTGTTGAAAAGTAAATGGGCGAAGAAAGAATAACGATACAAAAGTAACAAATAAAAGAATTCTGCGTAAAAATGCTACCATCAGACATTAACAGTGCTACTGTGAATCAATCTGAGCTATATTAACAACAGCTATCAGCTGGCCTATAAATAAAGAATATCTCCTGTATAAAATATTTAACTTGATACTTAGAACATAGGTTGCTAAACTTCAACTGTTTTCCAGCGAAAAATTAAACATATTTATAAATTTGTACCTAAAGATGTTTTTATAAATATAAATATACGTAATAAGCGTATATATATATATATATATATATATATATATATATATATATATATATATATATATATACATATTTTATGTCAGGTCATGTCATGTGCTACTGGTACCATGTAACCCAGTACTACCTGCCTCATGGTCGGGGCACCGGCGACTAAACTGGTTCCCCCACCAGACTTGTTTGGTGAGGAGGGCGGCTAGTCTCCCTGAAGGATTAAAAACAAGACCTTCCAAAGGGCGAATGAACTCTTTTTCTGGGTCAACGGCCAACACGGTGTATATTTGTGTGTGTGTATATGTGTATTGGGGTGGAGAGGGCTCCCGTAAGCCGTGGTGAAGGCAACCTTTCTAGGAGAAGCAAATCTCTGATTTAAAAAAACAAAAAGCCGAAGACCATTACCCGCATTAAGCTGGTCTGCAGTTTAATTTGTTGCTGGCTATCTTGCTCTTGCTTGTTGCTGGATGTCAACATTTTGAACCGAGAGAGAGACTTAGCTGTCGTACAAAGCTAAGACTCTGTAACATCATATTTGTATAGATATTCCCTCAGGCATTTGGGCTCATGGATTTTAAATGTCTGAGGGAGTGGCACTCGTCTGACAAGACGTTGCAATCATCATATATATAACGTAATATATATATATACGTAATCAGTATATATATATGTATATATACACGGCGACTGCTGTGCGAGTCGTGAATGAGCGATGTTTTGACGTCGTCCGAATACCTAAGCTCGATTTGTTTACACAAAGAACATCGCTTTATACGATAATAGTAATTCGTGTATCACTTCTCAATATACTCAACTCAAGATAAGGAGCATTATAGACATCCACATACAGTACTGTTTCACTGTTTCACAGCTCATCACCTATATATATATATATATATATATATATATATATATATATATATATATATATATATATATATATATAGTATAGTATAGTATAGTATTCCACCTGTGACTCGTTTGTTCATTATGTGTTATTGTTTTAGCTTGTTATGGAATAGTGAGTATACAGAATTTCTGAAAATAAAATATTTTTAATAATTACGTAAATGAATCAAGAATATATATATATATATAATATATATATGTGTGTGTGTGTGTGTGTGTAAATTACATAAAAATATTCGTGTGAAAGTATATTAAAATGAAAAATATGTAACTGTTTTTAATCAAACATTTTAAAGTATTTATGAACTGTTTTTGTAATCAAACATCGTGTGTTGGCATTTTTTCCATGAAACATAAAAATAGAATTGCTATAAAAAGAACATTTTAGACTGTTTTTTAATATATTTATGAACCGTTTTTTTTTCAAATAAAATGTTTATGAACGTTTTAATCAAATTAAACAACAGTTCAGAAATATATTTGAAATACACTGTTCATAATTATTTTTAAACAAAATCAAAAAGCAGTCATAAATATTTTATAGCAGTTATATAGTATGTTTGATTAAAAAAATTAATTAAAAGCACCGGTGATATTTGATTAAAACAAACAGTTCATGAACATACGTTTATTATAAAGTTATTATTCTGTTGCAAAAGTTCAAATAAAGACTAAAAGTTCGGTAAATTTTTACTTGTTTTTCACCTAAATATTTCTCTTTAAAATGATGACCTTTATAAGTTTTCGGGTATGTTGCAAATGAATATCGCAAATAAGTAATTTTCCAGATATTAAACAATTTAATTCCTTCGTGTTAAAAGTGACAGGCATAGTTGTACGCCCAAGCGCCAAAAAGATAGTATATGTTGGTACTTTCCAGGATTACAGATCCAGACATTTATAGGCCGCCCTTCTATCCGATAAAATTCGTGTCCATGGTAGGATCCATGAATTTATTATCGAAACCGTTAAAGGCGGCTCGAACCTGTGTAATATTGCCAGGGTTGACAGCAGACATCGGGACACGTATACCCAGTAATTAATTTGTTGATCCTACCAGGGACATGAATTTTTCGAATGGATGAGCGATCTATAAAGAAAAAAAAATGAACACACATTTAATGAGGTTTAAAATAGATCAGATCACTAGATATCTACACTTCCCGCTAAAAAAGCACACACAAAGGAAGGGTTGAACCCAAGGTCAACTGGGCTTTTGTCCTGTAAGTTCCTGCCCATTGGCTGATTAGGAAGGGATTGGTAGAAACTAGGAATCTGATTGGCTTACTAAAAAATCAATAGAATGTGCGAATATAAAAACGTGAGACAACAACAACTCTTCGCATAAGCCTGACGAATCCTAGCGTGGATGAAACCCGGAATATTCTGTGTAGCTTAATTGCCATATACATTTTATAACTCTCTCTCTCTCTCTCTCTCTCTCTCTCTCTCTCTCTCTCTCTCTCTCTCCACTGGCTTTACCCGTCTTATACAGTGCATGGTAAATGCGTTCAGAGATAACCGGTAAAATATCTGCAGTAGAACGAACTTGTCTAAATTCATACTGTTTTTAAGAGAGAAGATTAGCTTTTGCGATGTGGTGGACTAGTGCTTGATTGCTAATTGTGTCACAGATTTTAGCGAAGAGGAGGAGGAGACTAATAGGGCGATAATTGAGAGAGCAGTCATTTCACCAGAATTCCTGTACACTGTTAAAAGGGGCAGTTTTCCAACTATTAGGGAAGCAAGAAATTTGTTGATCGACATGAAAATAGAGAACGCTGCCTCATGGATTAATTGTATGGCAGTCTCATCTTCGGCACTATCCGTCTGCTTACGTAAACTACTGGAAGGTAACACGAAGTTGCTGGCTATTGGATCGTAAATTTGGTAAGTAAATTTGGTAATTTTATGTATGTTTGGACAGAAACATTATTAATTAGACTGGCAAGAAGCATATAAGGACCGGCTCTTATTATATATGATCGAAGATGCAGAGACAAATTAAAAAAACACCTTTAGAAACGTCCACATTATGTAGTATCGCTGGATATAAGCAGAATAAACAACAGTCTATTAAAGTAATAAGAATGTAGTATAGAATATACCAGAGTGCCATGCATATACAATGCTGAACTCCAATCTCTGTCCCTCCCTCGTCAATCTTTCACGAAAAACACCCGTCTAGCTGAATCCACTGTGAAAAATTTTCCCCACTCTTTATCTGTGCCTAAATCAAAACGTAGATTCCATAAACAAAGCTTCTTTTTTAGAACTGCACGCCTGTGGAACTCTGTTACGTCTGCCTGCTTCCCACCTGACTACAACCTGGATGTATTCAAGTCCAACGTAAACAAATTCCTGATGAACCGCCCACTTAAGTAGACACTTCATTAAATCTCCACACTAACGTACTGTACTTGCAGTAACCCTTATCCCTGAGTGGCTTCCGGGCCTTGATAAGTGGTAACCACCGTGTAACCAAAAAATAGATAACTACACTAATAATCTATCCTATCAAAATGTTGAAGCCAGATATCCCCTTACTAAAAGTTTACTGACAGGCGTGGAGCATTGTTTTTAAGGTTATGCACAGATAGTTTTTTGGCCAGTAATGCTAACGAAAGGTATGTTCTTTTAAAGGTGCCTCTAAAACCAATCTCGATTTGGAAGGTCGTGCGCTATACAAAATATATTTATATATGCGCCAGTGAATGTATACTAAGTGTTCATATCTGGATCTTTATTAACCGCGAGAGGATAGGCATAATGACGCAGATAAATATATGCAAGCTGGAATAGATAGATAGGTCGATTGACAGACTTAGATAGATAAAGTCAGATAGATAATATATCATTATTTCTCTACTTTTATGTAAAGGTCAACAATATTATGTGGAGACATTCACGGTGTAGCCAACTGAAATACTCGTGAATATTTTCCCTTGCAAAGCTAAATCTAAATTTTCTTCTGCTCCGATTCTAACGTCGAAATCCGAAATGAAAGGTCACAGCTAACAAAAGAGAAAAGCTGTGTGAAATGCAATTACTTCTCCACTTTGAGACACAAGCAATGACTTCGATTACCTTAGGAACTGGCGTAGCAATCTAAAAGTAAAGAAAGCACACGTGCCTATATATACTATATTTAAATGCGAAAATGTTGTAACATATATTATTTCGTTTTGT
The DNA here is from genome assembly GCF_053919585.1 of Euprymna scolopes. NCBI lineage: Eukaryota > Metazoa > Mollusca > Cephalopoda > Sepiida > Sepiolidae > Euprymna > Euprymna scolopes. The sequence goes on along the minus strand of NC_136484.1, from coordinate 182,100,421 downwards.
TAGATTCTTTTCTGTTTTGTAGCAGATCAGTATGTCTGAAAATAATGGCGTCCTGGCCTAAAATGCACTAAACACAGATATTATGACTTTCTTATTTAGCAGAACTCAACCATGTCCTGCAAAGCAAGAACAACACATATTTCTTTACAAAACAACTAAACCAAATACCATGGATACATAATTGAAGATACATAAAAATTAAAGCATAGAACTTTGATTGTAATTGCTGAAAACTTCTAAATAACCTGCAATTGTTTTATATCCGTCAAAATAAACAAATAGTATTTTTTTGCTTCTTAACCATTTTCTGTGTGCTTGTCTTCTGCCAAATCTTATCTATTTACTAATAAGTGTTGTATTCCAATTTATTCACATCTTTTATTAGTCATAATTAGTGTTTGCTTCGGTTTGGTTGTTGTAATAAAGATCATATACACTTTGGATAATAAACATTAATGATTTAAGTACGTAATATCTTTTAATATCCGTTGCTAATGTACATTTCCGTTTCTTTTGATTAATTAAATAAATTTTATATTATGTTATTTTAAGCTTGTCTCCGTTTGCTTTTCATTTTTGTATACCTCATTTAGATCAAGATATTATATTCTTGCAATGGTCTCCAAATACTATAAGTTGTCTATTTATAGCTGACTGATGGAGGTTGGAACGGCGGATGCTTAGTGTCTATGTGCAAAAGCAGTCGGACAACTCGAATTTAACATAATGGTGAGATAGAGGTGCTTACTATTTGATTTCCGCGTGGAAATAACCGCTTCCATGACTTCCGTGGCCGACTCTGTTAGGTTATTTGTGCATTGGTCAGCGGGAAGAGAAAATGTTTCACTTTTTGAGACTGCGAATCATTAGTAATGTATGGTCGATGACAAAATAACGTTTTCAGTAATTGATCAAAAAGCATATACTTATAATTGAAGAGAAACTGTTTTTAAATGCTGTAAAAAAAAAGTAATAATATAACTGCCATAAAATATTCTTAATTGTTTAAGTACGGAAGGGGGGGGGCGTTCCAAAAAGAATGCCTCCATTTTTATTCTGCGTGAATCAAGAAAGGAAGGTTGCAAATTTGATTGTTATCACGACTAAACTGGTCAATCCATGACCTCAAATTTTCATCTCGCTTTTGCAGATATTAACGTGTGAGACTCTACCAAAGCAAGCCCTGTAATAGACGTGCGTAAGAAGCAGAGATGAATCATTGAATTCCTGGTAAAAATGCATTGAGAATCGCGCAGACTGTGTAGAAAAATAAACTCTGGGTCACAAAAGGTTGATCTTTTTATTGATACCACTCTCGTTTTAGTAGCTCTTCAACTGGTTGAGTTGAAATAATAGGAGGTTTAACTTTTGGAACAAACATCTTATGAAAATCGTAAATCCTCCAAGCATGTCTATCGGCAAACCCAATTTCAAATATAATGTATTCCGTTAAAAGAACGTGTGTTCAACTTAGAGTTGAGTGAACTGTACATCCACAGAAAACTCAATAAATAAATAAGGTCAGTAAATGCTGGAGATGTTGTTTGCTTCAACTTCTTTCAACATTCACCCATATGTATTTGTTTGTTTTACGGTATAATCAACTCTTAAAAGTTTATAGAAAATACACTTTATGTTAGTTTTTATCTTTAATTAATCAGATCACCGGAATTAAGCAACGATGAAACTGGTCAGTACAAGATGGGTAACCATTTGAGAGTTGCAAGACGTTGTAAGTAGCTAAAAGGTCGGTTCAGTCTTCCTGTTTTCCAATGAACGTAGTGGTGGTGTACACACACATTAACAGACTTATAACTTGGCCATTACGCTCGAACAGCGTTCGTTAAAATTCAACCCTCTCTTGGACCCACACGCCGTCTGGTACCGTCGAAAAGGAACAACAAAATAAAAACAAATCCGACTCGACTTTTTTTCTGTTCAAAAGAAGACATTACTTTCTAAACAGTGCCTGTTTCCTGTTTTTTTTTTTTTTCAACTGTTCATTTCGTCTTCCATGAGATTAACACCACCCCGCCTATCGACACCAGTTTAAAAGTCTCTCGCTGCCACTGCGGGGTCACACATCTATCTCACCTCATCCCGTTTGTCTTTCTCTCCACTCCACGCCGGCCGTAACTAGCCATTTCTTGTCTTTAACTTTACAAGTCTATATTTATTGATGCGCACTTTGTTCTCCCGACCGCGAGGTGTTTTTTTTTTTTTTTTTTTTTCCTGCTGGGCAAGCTCGCGCACTTCCTTAATTTCCGTATGTGCTATTTTTTTTTTCGACTACTGCTCTTAATATTTTTTCAAACCAGTAATCTTACCTATATTTTCCCACGCGCTCATACGCGCTCTCTTACATTCTTATGAAAGTCTTATGAAGTTTAACGAACTCCATCATCTTAGATTATGTTGCAAAATACAGCTTCCTTTAACAACTATATTTACTGCACAATCACAGTGTCATACCGGTTCTCGTCATATCATTAAAGTTAAGCAATGCTGGACCTGCTCACAGGTGTGACGAATCGGGTACCAAGGCATTTTACGAAGGTGGAAGTTACTATCAATCTTCCTGTTTTTCAATGCGTGGTAGTAGTGTGAACATGAATAATCATATAAAAAGACTAATGGGAGTGGGGCGCCCGGCTTTGCCCGGTCGCAAAATACGCTTAAATTTGATATTTTAATTATTAGTTGTTCGAACGGTACAATAAGTTTATTTGAGCCGTAGGAGATTAATCCGAAGAGTGCTAGAGTTTCATGTGTGTACTATCAATTAAAATACTCATACGAAAAAGGTTTGGAAGTTTATCGAAAGCATCCTGTAATTAATTGAAGTAAAAAAGTAAATTGTTTATAAACCTTTGAAACATATTCACCACTTTTCGGATTATATTTACACTCATGTGCATTTGAAAATGATAGAAAGAAAAATAGAAACCGCCCACGGAAGACAATAAAAAAAGTAAAATCCGATCAAATCAAACATTTAGTAGCGAATTCCAGTGTATTCGATTGACATTGAGGAATTTACTTGTGGGATTGTAATCAGATTTACTAAGGATAACATAAGCGCAGTAAGATGGGCATTGTTCCAAGAAAAATAATCTTAATTCCCATCCTTATTTCTAAGAGATTTCATGTAATAAATAAATTTCTTTACTTACTGAACGGTTTGTAATACCGAATAAGGTTTTAAAAATAAGAAAATAAAAGTAAAGTAAGATTCTACAAACCGTTTAAGTTCGTACTCTTTCGATAGAAAATGAAGCCTCTCTGTTTCTCTTCATAAAAATAGTAAAAATGTATATTAGTGATGGGATGATTTCAATATTTTGCCATACAATTATCGATTATATATGAAAACTCTATTCCGATACCAATTACAAATTTCGAATTCGATTCCGATTATTTATAAATCTCCACATATTCCACTATAGAGTTGTTATTTTTCCCCGATTTCCGTGCATTAACACATGTTAAATATGCACATATTTTCTCAAACGTAAAAACAAAATCAAATAAAAACTGCCAATAAAAAGAATCGCTTTTGGCATCGTGAAATATGCTCGACTTTTTTTTGGATTCTGATACTGATTCCAATACCTCCAAAATGCCGATTTTTCCCACGTTATAGTAAGGTGAATAAAGAACAAACCAAAAGTATATACTCATCAACGTTTCGTCTTCATATGAAGACTTACTCCGAATGATTTATTTGAACACATAAAGTACCAGTACAATATTTGAGAATGAATTTGCTGTGTTTGCACTGTAGATAAATATTCTGTCCTGTTTTCGATTGTAAAACATAACCGTTAATATTCTAAGTGTGTATGGGGTTTATGGCGTTGAGTGAGTGAGCTTTCTTTAGTCGTTATAATTTTAAAAAAGATATCATGTTGTTTCTGTACCTTTTTGGAATGAATATTGTCGTTAGAATTCCAAATGCTGATGCATATATGAAATAAGGATTGCTTTGTTTTTACTTATTGATTAAATAGTTTTTTTTTACAGGTATTATATTTCTGTGGTGTAAGTAACCTGTATCTAAATTTTAATTCCATTCTCTTAATATAAGTTTACTAATCACAGGAGATCAATTATGGAAGTAGTAATGCTGTTTAATTGTGTTTAATTTTGTAATGAGCACAGATTAAATAAGTCTACACTGAAATTTATTTTAAATAGATTTATTGAGCTTAGCTTGAAGTTAAAAGTATAATCATGCTACAATGAATGTGAGAATAATACATTCAGGGCATTATTCTTTTTATATCTCTTTTGTGTTTACGAATCCGCTATCTAGTTACCATTCAGTTTCTCTACTGTGTATTTGATGATAATTATGGCATGGGGCAGTATATATACATGAATTAGATAAACGCTTGTTTTAGAAAGGTTTTATGGTTTACAGTTTTAAATCTTTGTTTTATTGTTTGTTATATAGTTTTTCTTATTGGAAATTCATAGTTGATTTCAGAGCGTTGTAAATTATTCTAATATTGGTGTGGATGAGCAAAAGAAGTTATCTTTCTATAAGATAAATGTCTGGGAAATAAGTTTTGGGTTTCTTTCTTAACAATATTTACATGGCTGTTTTCTTAGAAATTAATATAAAATATGTGGGGTATTGTAATGTTTTCAAAGGTTTTGTGATGTATCCGAATTCTTCGTCCAGGTATTTTGGACTATAAATTCTGAATTTATGTAGAAAGAAACTGATTATCATACCTGTTTTTATTTTGTTCCTATGGAAGTAAATATAAATGCATGTAATAATTCTTATGTGTAGCTTTGCGATTAACTTTGAAGGATAGATTATTGTTGAATTTTATTATAAGTATGCCTAGAAATGGTATCAAGTGATTGTCCTCTATTTCATAGGTAAACTTTTAGGAGGTTTGGACGTATCAAATTTGTCTTTAATATTTACTATGTGTGTGTTTCAGAAGAAAGGTTCGAATGTTGTTAATTTATTTAAAGTAAATTGCGTGTTGAGGTTATTTAAACTTAGAAAGGTCATATTCTAAGAATCCAACAATAATCCATCACTAAAACTATTAAAACTATACTTGAGAATAACTTTTACTTTCAATTTTTATAACATCCGTTAAGTTAACTGAATTATATGATATAAGGAGCACGATATAATAGAAATTAGGGATGTTATGTTTTGTGTTGTCATAGATCTAGGAATTGCGTTTAGAATCAAAAAGGCAGTCAGAAACTAAAAACATACACACATACACAGAGACATACACACACGCATACATATATATATACAATTAGCTATGCATATAAATAGTTATATATATATATATATATATATAGCTATATGTATGTATATATATATATGTATATACTACCTTAAAGTTAAATAGATGTGGTTTTTAGAATATATGACGAATTGCAAATTTGATCATGAAAAATAGAATTTAACGAAATAATAAAATGGACTGACTTGCTTCCGTAGATGTATAAAATATTCACAGTATACTTACTATTTCTAAATGGATTATTAGTTGTAAGTAGTTAAAATAATTCAATAAAATGGCTGATTTCTGTTCTTAGACAGTGAAAGTAATTGTGGCGGATGTTATTTCATACACTAAAGTATTTTATCCTGCATAATTTATGTTTCTATGTAAAATCGCTTTTTCAAAAAGTAATTCATTAATATTGCTTACTTGTTCTGCTTATAAATCACTCTGCATTATGATACACATTGCACCTTCGTATGTCCAAGGACGAAAACAATTGGACAGAAGTCAATTAAAGAAGAATTTCTTTCGTTTACAATATACACGATTTAGGTACCAAGAAATATTGTTCTGATAGATATCACCAGTAAAGCTACGATGGAAAAAACATATTTAATATAATGTGCAACATTTAACGGAATGAGAAATATATTTTATCAACAAAAATGTTTTGATAAAGCTGATATTTTTCTAGATAGCGCAAAAAATAATTTCATAAACAGAAAATCCAATAACACGCAATAAATATAAGTTCATTAATTAAAATAGTGTCCATTGTATTTTAAATATAGAATTGACCCAAATGAGATAAATTAATTAGTACTAATAAATACTTAGAAAGTAATATTGAGCTACATAGTTCAATACAAATTATAAAATAACATTGTAAGAGGCAATTTATTTAATTTTTCAGTCCAGCACCTATTGGCAGACAATGTTCGTTTTTGTCCTGTTTATTTCGAATGTTCCCTTTTTACGTAGCCTTTTGTTGACTTCTTTTGAAGAACAGCTACACATCGAAATTATTATGAGTTAATTTCTCACATTATTTGATGAATCTGTTCAGTCTCAAGAAACAATGGACACTCCTGTAAGAGTAGCTGTGCGTGTAATTGTGAAGCAGCGGTTGCGTAATCTTAAATCACAGCTGTTAAATATGTTTTAGAAATCAACAGGAGAAGAATCAATGTACTGGAAAATGTCATTTTTTTTCTAAAATGATCACACTCATCTACATGACGTTATCCTCGAGTGTCTAAAACCTGTATTTGCAGGGATTTCTCAGAAAAATCTAGCAGGAAGGTACGTTTTCTTTATCCTGACTAAATATTCCACATCACATAGTAATCGCTACCCAAATAGATCTAACCCATGCATATGCTTTTATGAGAAATAATGCATTTTCACCAAGTTATATTACCTCAAGTAATAGCACAAAACTGGATACTCCACCAGACTAGATTAATTCTTGCGCTGGAATCTGGTAAGGCCAAGAGATCATAAGAAATCCATAAAATAACATATTTAAATAGTCAATTGAGGATAGGGAAATGCTGTTAATGTCTTCATTAGCTCAGTATTTGAGAGTTAAATGCAAATTTAAATGGAATACATATGCATTTTATATATTTCATATTTAGAGATCACGTGTTAGGCCCATCGAATAAGCCACTTAATTTCAATTATTTTCGGAAATAAAATAAAACAAAAAAGTTTGCATTAGTTACATGAAACAATCTTCAGTATTTCCGAACAATGGTTTGTTAGGAAAACGTTATATAAGAATACCTCCCTTTTACAAGTAAACATCCACCAAATATTTGAAATATCATGGGCCAAAAATAACAGGCTAGCGGCACAGCCATATACTGCTTCATACCAGAGGTTCATATTCTCCAAATTTAGTTAGCTCAAAAAGCAGTACCTCATTTGATACTCAACCAGACTAGATTAATTCTTGTCTTGGAATCTTATGAGATTCAGAGGCCACAAAAGCATATACTATACCAAAATATACTGATCAATTATGGAGATAAAAATTATCGTTTCAGAGATAAAAAAGAACTTTACTAGAATGTTCAAATACTTATATACCTATTATATAGATATATAGTTTTAGACCCAGGAATAGACTTTCTATTGAAGTAATGTGAAAAGACTTAAAAAGAAAGATGAAAACATTTTTTTTGTATTTTTTGTTTTTTAAATGTTCGTTAATTAAGTTTGTTAAATCAAATATTCTTCGGACTACTGTTCTTATATTAAGTGTTATTTTCACAGGGGTTAAGTCGATTTTGATTTGTACAGATTTCATATATATTATTATAGAGTCGTGATTTCAAGTATAAAAAAGTATGTGGATGCCATCAGTAGAATCGGGACCAAAAGCAAAACTGTAGTATTTAAAGCTGGTGACGTTACCACTGTACCAACCTGACACGCATATGAACTGTGTAAAAATTAAAAATTAAAAATAAACTAAGATGACAAAATGTATAACGATTTTTAAAATTTTGACACATTTTTGACCTCTTAAAAACTATTTAAACTAAAAACACATAAATGAGCGATCCATGAAAATTCAATCATTTGAGGCCCCTAGTGCCGCTCTACGACTTTTAGTTTCGAACGAGATAGAGTTTGAAAATATGGAGACGGACAGACAGACAGGCGTATAGCCTTTTATATATTTGATTAATGAATATATTTTTATTGATATAAATGCACACACAAATACACCACACACACACACACATATATATTTTGGGGGGGGGGCAGCATTTTTCTGAACAGTAGGAATAATTCCTCTCTGTTTCTCTTGTGATCTGTCTTTTCCATTTGAAGTTCCACTGTTCGAACATTCTGCCATAGTCGCGAATGCTTTCAACTCCCATTGGGTGTCTTCAGACGCGTGATGAATTATAAAATTGCATTTAGGGAATCTATTGAAAAGTCGATTAAAATCGTTTTAAAAGCATTCATTTAAGCTGCCACAAAACGCGTATGACAGCAGCAACTTTGTGCAAATGACCGATCATGTGTGCAATGTCACAGCGAGGAAGAAAGTAAGAAAAATATTATACAAAAAAAATTGTGGCCGAGAAGAGCAAAGAGATGCGTTACACACGTGGCTGAGATCGATAAGGAAAGATGCGTCCGAAACATGGCCAGAAACAGACAGCACAACGTGGTCGACGCGGCAGTCTTGTTAAGCATATTGGAGTACGAGAAGATTTTTTTAACAAGAGCCAAGGTGTTATTCTGGAAAGTATCTGTGACAAATGTCTGTTGCTTTACTGAAAAAAAGTAACTCGAATTCTTTCTTTGTCTGTTTTTTTTTTTTTTTTTTGCGATTACCGACATACATACAGCCTGTGGGCGCCGAGTGTTTACTTGTAAACGACTACGTTACAAAGCGTACCTTATCTTCCTTCATATTAAGCCTGATTGATGGTCGGTTCGTTTATGTGAATGAGCAGGGATTTTATGATGGGTAAGCAGAGGTTAAAATGTAAGATGCCTTAAATGGCTATATTTTTATTAATATATTTCTGAATTTATCGAACATGAATCAGTCTCAGTATGCTAAGTAAGATTTGTCTTTCCGCTTAGCCAAATTAAAATATGTTCACTTTTGTAAAGCAGAACGCACTGGATCTGAAAAGTTCTAGTAGAAACTTCACGGTTTCCTCGAACTCCAGGTATTTGGATTATTATGTCAGAATATTATTATGTAATCTCTTGTGATGTGCGTTGATTAGGTTGGACGAGGTTGGAATGTGTTTTAGGTTTTGGGTTGGCGTTTGTTTTTTATTATTTTTTGCTGGTTTGCGTATTCTTACCCATCTGACCATAGCTCAAACAGTAACAACTAAAGCTGGAGCGCTAAATTTTGTTGGTTTGATTTTAGCTCATCGCATCCAAAGTGATTTTTTAACTATTGAAATGTCTAAAATATGTGCAGTAATTATTTGCGGACGTTTACCCCAATCTTCATAGGTTTCGCTTCACCACATTTCGGCCAACTATTCCTCTGGCCTGCTTTGAGTAGAATTGAAACCGCTATCTCCAGATAATGCTCACTTGGAAGAGTAGAGACTTGATCCACTGTCCCAGAAGCCCCGACGAGAAAGGCTAAAGTAATAGTTGACCAAAAAATGGTGATAAAATAACTATGAAAATGAGGCTAACAGTCCGCAAAAAGTCAATACACAAATTATAAAAATTCATCTCAAAAGATCTACAAATATTTTTTAATAAACTGTAATACCATTCGATACTGACTCGACAATGGAAGACTAGATAAGACCACAAAATTGGATTTATAAAACCAGAAAATTCAATCTTGATCGCCCCTTGGAGAGTGAATTTGAGATGTTTTATTACCGCACAAGCAGAAAGGCCCGGCATATAAAATAAACAGTAGATTATTTGATATGACAGAGGCGCGTTTAAAATGAATGTTTCTATTTAAAGCACAACTGATTCATGACACTTGGCATTTTTATTACATTTTCACCCCAAACAAGTTGCAGTCCCACTTTTATGTAAGGGACTACTATTAGGGGCATGTTGCAATGATATTATGTAGGGAGTTGAGCATCAAGATGTCTGTTTACCTTGCATAGGAGCCCGGAAGAGAATTCCGAAGTTCAACAGTTCTGGAGAAGTAACTATTAGAGTAGAAGGCTTTCTTATATCTTGAGATCTCTATTGTGTGGGGATGGGATTTTGCCGCTTGTCGGGTTTGTCGGTAGTATTTACATCGAGGGGGCATAAGAGCTTGTAATTTGTCGGGGCATCCACCCTTAAAATACTTTTAAAAAAACAGGCAGGGGGGTGCAACATTTCGTCGATGAGACAGAGGTTGAATCTAAGATGACAGTTCAGGACCTATCAGGTTGGCAACTCTCTTTTGAACCCTGTTCAGGGGTGAAAGACTAGTAGCAGATGCACTAGTGCAGATGTAACAACAATACTCCATACATGAGCGAATGGAGGCCTTGTAGAGGTACAGGATACTTTCAGGCGTAAATAACTTTCTAGCACAGTAGAGCCCACATTATTCGCAGCAACCTTATCAATTCTCTCAATGTTCATTCCAGTTCATGTTCCCTGTAAACGTTACGCCGAGGAATGTAAAGGAAGTACTTTCGGGTAATGTGTTCTTTGGTTGTAAAGAAAGGTGCTTGTAATTATGGAAGGAAAGAAGCTTAGTCTTGGCAGCATTGGATGTGACAATTCATTTTTGTTTCTGCCATTTCCTTAGATATCTCTTCATTTGTTTTCCCCTCTTGCCTGTTATAGGGAGTGGTGTCATCAGCAAATATACCAATCTCAGAAACAATGTATGTATCTGTTCCAATTCATGTTCCCTGTGAAGGTTAAGCCGAGGAGTTTGAACGAAGTACTTTCAGGTGGTGTATCCTTGGTCATATCTATTTGTGGTTGAGAAGACATCTTGTAATTATTAAAAGAACCGATCTTAGTCTTGGAAGCATTGAACGTTAAATTCAAGTAATTAAGATTTTAAATCTAAATTCAAGCCATTATGACCGCACAAGCAGAAAGGTCAATAGTATAAAATCAACAGTATGTTCTTTAATATAACAGGGAGTGATCAAAATGAATGTTTCTGTTTAGAAAACAATTAAACCATAATACTTATATATTATAAACCCTAATTTAAGCTGTTTTAAAAAAAAACAATTTTATAAATTCAACAATAGGTTTTTCTACAGTGCAATGTAGATAAAAATGTATTGTGGGCTAAGTCACTGCGAGGAAGCATGTGATTTTTCCCCCGGTGAACCGCGGTGGATCGCTAACTAGCGCAGGCAATGAATCGATTCGGTTGAGAAATGGGCGATTTCCCCGATTTCGATAATAATAAAAAATATGGGTACGTGACCATTTGGGAATTCTATGCGCTGTATGTACTCTCCGCTTATCTCGGCATTTGTTTCCGGTCGTCCTGTACTTCACTTGCCAATGGTATTTAACAATGTCGTCTCGGGAGAGGTGTGGTTGGAGATTACGCACCTCCTGCCACAAAAATGTTTCGCGCAGGCAACACTTCATATGTATCCATAGTCTATCCAAGACTGAAGGATCCTGTTTTGTTTATATATATATATATATATATATATATATATATATATATATATATATATATATATATATATAAAATTTATTTATACAAACATTAATGGCTACATACCATATGTGCATACATGTTTCTGTAATCACCCGCGTTGGGGGATTACGTCTTCAGGCCAAGAATTACCCTCGAAAAGACGTAATCCCCCAACGCGGGTGATTACAGAAACATGTATGCACATATGTAGCCATTAATGTTTTTATAAATAAATTTAATATACCTGCTCTGTTCACTCATTGACCACTCTTTGGTAGACACATGTTGTTTCATTGGATGTACTTCTAGGGAACTAAACTCTACTGGATATATATATATATATATATATATATATATATAGAGAGAGAGAGAGAGAGAGAGAGAAAGAGAGAGAGAAAGAGAGAGAGAGAGAGTACAAGTGTAATCCAAAACTGAGAAAAAGACGGCGTTTATCTCCCGGATAGTTTTATACATTCTTAATTACTTAAACAGCGCTTAGTATTCTCAAATAGTCACCGATCTGGTACTAGCCAGGCCTGTTGTTGCAAAACTTCGATGATCATCGAAAACTGGTACACCACTTTGATTATATTGTTTATTTAAGCGCATGAAATGAGTTATTTATACTTTAATAGATGCCGAGTATAAAGTAAAAGACTTTAAGTATAGTTAGGTGAGTACTCCATGAGTAATAGGGACAGATTATTACGACTATTTTCAGGTTGTAAAGATTAATATTCAGGTTGTGTGCCTATTCAAAGCTGTGCATGGTATACGAAAATACAACTGGAGAAAATAATTTCTCTACATAAAATTTTTAGTCACATAAAGTAATATATTTCTAAAAGAATACGGGTAGGTTCGCCAACAAGATATACGTACTTGCGAAAATCCTAAACTGTTGAACTTATAATTTATGGAATATTTATAGAGTCGTGATATTGGTTAGCAGCAGCAGCCATATGCAAATGACTCAGCCGACTATGCTATGTGACATCACAGCAGAGAAAAAAGAGCACATATGTTCAGAAAAATAGATACTTGAGATGTGTACGAGGTGTCGAAGATTCGAGACGTGTTCTTGGCATGAAAGAACGGAAAAGGGCGTGTTCAAGACACGAAGAACTGTTAAAGAATGTGTTCGAGACACGAAAGAGCAAAGGAAAACATGTCCGAGAACCGAGTGTTCAGAGAAGTGGGATTCGTGACGTGTTCGACACATGTTCGAGACGTGTGGCTGGTATCACAGAGAGACGAATTTTCACGCCGTCGGAAAAAGAGATCAGTTAAAATATTTAGAAAAAATGCGTTGCTAAAATAGCCGCTATAAAGGCTTTGTTTTTAAAAAATGGGTCGAGATTTTTTCCTTTCTTCTGTTATTTTGCTAGGGAGGCTACAGCGTGTTGGGTCTGCTAAAATGTAACATTAAAAAGGGTATGACATTACATTTTAGATAATATGTGTAGATTTGTATACATTTGTAAATTATACCATTTAGAGAGAGTGCAATGTAAACCGCAACATAAATTTCAAATAGACAAACATTAATATTTAAAATAAATATAATATGTAATGAATATACCTATCCTGGTACGGGTATTGTTCAATATATATATATATATATATATATATGTGTGTGTGTGTGTGTGTGTGTGTGTGTGTGTGTGTGTGTGTGTGTGTGAGTGTGTGTGTGTGAGTGTGTGTGTTATAGAAAGTGTGTTACTAACAAACTCAATGTTTATTGTGTTATTGTTTAGCAGTTATAATTTTATTAAAAGAAAAGAAAACGTGTTCGTGAAGTCGAGTTTTAATAATTTGTTTTTGTTTATGGTCTAAATAAGAGTTTTTTCTGGTTCATGTATCACAGAATCTGTTTAAGACGTTCTCCACCCTTTAAAACAAGTCTCCCACCTCCTGAAAATATCATACGCTCTCCAGAACCTTCAATTATGTTTGGCGACAAGCTAAATCTAATTAAACTGTCAGAGCTATGTGTAAACAAATGTTTGAAAGTTGGAAATTATTCTGTCATATTATCAAGCTATCAAATGACAGGTTTCTTCAAACAAATAATTGTCATAATTACAATGTAATAATTCTATTGAATATCAAGATAACAATTGATTTTTTGCAATGTTTTTTATTCTAAATAACATGTATGAATTTTATCTTATTTGAAATCTCTAACAATAAAATTCTTTTACTGGAAAATACAAATTTTGAAATGCAAACATTTTTTTAATTCCGGTTGAGTACTTTATTTTTGGAGTTACATTTTGTAGAATACTGTGGTAAAGACTCGCACCCCCAGGATGACATTCGCAGTCGTTGAATTTAGTTTCATTTTTTAAACCTTCGGAAACGAGTTAAACATACCTTTTGTTCCAAGTTGCAGATCGTACGACTGTATTGAAGTATTATCTTTACACAGGTGATTAAGAAATGAAAAAACGTATACGTATGTAGATAGTTTTTAAAAACTTCTAATGAAATAATTATATATACATATATAAATTTATGTATATAAATATGGCTATATATATAAATGTAACGCCTGCCTCGAGAAGGTGGTTAGGACTCTTATTTCACTGGATTCTCGGCACGTGTCGTCTAGGCTCCTCGGAGGTTGTTACATAATCTGGTATGTTGAAAGCGAATATCGAAGCGGCAGGCAGGAAGAAAGACAACGATTGTAGTCTATCTACAAAAGCTTAATTCTCATAAAATTATGTACAAATGTTTTTAGAATTCTCATTCAGATTTTGTAAGTTATGTTCAAAGTCTCAACTCTCTTCACAGAAAGCGACCGACGGATGGATGAGGTCACGTCTCTGCTCTACTCTCATCTGAAACTCTCTCTGGCTCAATTCTTCTGGGTCTGGCTAATTTTCGCACGACAGTCGTATATATAGTAAGGTAAGTCGATGGGGGGATTCTACCCAGCTAATAGGATCTCGCCACGAAATCTCCACGAAATCGAAAGCCCCAGGTCACCTGAAATTCTCTCACCATTTTGAAGGACATATGTCAATTCTGACATCCGGCCCTGGGTTCATTCAAGGCCTGACAAGGTTCTAAGTGAAATTTCCTGTCGTCAACTTTTAGCCGTAAAAATACATTTCTCTGGTTTTCAAACAATATCTATTTTGACATGAAATAAAATATGTATATTTATCTTCTCTATCTTAAATCCTTGGGTTATCTGGCGTCACCCGGGAATACAAAGCTACCTCAGCGTAGTTCTAACGCTCCTTAATGGGGGATTACGTTAAATATATATATATATACTTATAAATTTACATTATATATAAACATGTATTTGGTGATTGACAGAAGATCATCTTTCCATTTCTTTATTGTAGAGTATTTATCTATTTCCATGTACTTTTTCTTTAAATTTTGTTATTTCATTTTATAATTTAGTTTATTTAATTATTTATTTCATTTTATTTTTATTTTATGTTTTTATTTTACACATTTATACATATGTATATGCATATAAACATCAGGAGATGTAATCAAGATGCCGCTTCTATCTTCTGTGAGAACGAAGGTGACTCTTCAGACAAGCTCAGAGTTTGTTGCAATGGTCACACACTGTGGATATTTATATGACGCTTCAGACTTCCAATTGATTTTCAGACTATAGAGCAAATAGAACATTAGTGTTCCGCAATGTTTTCCTCGTCTAAGAAAAACTGATTTCCATGTGATCGCTTATGACTAGCTAGACCGGTTTCAAACAGAGTCATTTGTACTGCATAATCCCAAACATAGTCAAGCACAAGAGCCTCTGACAGTCCCGACGGATTTTTCGTCCGGATATCATGCTTAATTTTTGCATAGTCATATTTTTCTCAAGACTATCAGAGCCGTGATAAACTATGGAGCGCCACTTTTCACGATCACTGGAGGAACTCTCCCAGTTAGTTACATCAATACCGAGAGCTTTTAGATTACCCTTGATGTTGTCCTTTAAGCGTTTCTTTGGTTTGTGTTGTGGACACGTTCCTTGTATAATTTCGCCATAAAATAGACGCTTGGGTATCTCCCATCATCCATCCTTGTTAGATATCCAGCCCACCTCATCTGGTTGCGTATAACCAACTTTTTTAATGCATAGTACGTCAACCCGCATGACAACATCCGTATCAGGTGTAAAAGAGTTTCACTTCATGCCCATAATGTGTATCAGAAATTTCTGGTGCACTCTCTCCATGACTTTTATGTGTCTACCATATCAGAAGAGTAAAGTAAGGATGGTAAAATACAAGATTGATAGACACTAATCTTTGTACGAAGGGTTATACCTCTGTCAGGCCATACTCGCCTCTCTAAGCTACTAAAAGCCTTAGTGGCACGCTGTATCCTGTAGTTGATCTCAGCAACCAGAATTCCGTCTCCGGTAAAAATGCTACCCAAATACACAAAGGTGTCAAAAACAACAAGTCTCTTGTTGTTGACAAAAATATTTGGTTCCACATACAAAATACCGATTGGAAGTGTGAACATGATCATAGTTTTTTTTAAGGCTAATAGTAAGCCCAAAAGATGTACAAATCCATGATACCCTGCATATCTTCTTTATTTTGAACCATAACATCAGCATCATCTGGAAAGAGCAAATCACGAACAAGGTGCTGAAAGTCACTTGTAGAAATATGAAAACGACAGAGATCAAAGACTATACTTGTAGTTCTGAAACGCAAATAAACACGCAGAAAACAATCTTCAAAGTTATAGTAAATCATAGTTACAAAATAAATAGAGAAAAGTGTAGGTGCTGCTATATCACCCTGCTTTACGCCATTGTCAACTGAGATTGATTCTGATACAAATTCACTGAAGTTAAGGCGAACCTTCATATTAGTGTGGAGTTTCCTAAGTAATCGTAGAAATGTAGGTGGGCATCCTAACTTTCCTAGAATTGTCCATAGGGCATTTCTGGTCATCCTATCAAATGCCTTGATCAAATCAACAAAAACCTGATAAAGCGTTCAGTAAATTTCTCCCGCAAATGCCGGGCAGAGAAGAGCATGTGCATGGTTTCCTTGCCCAGACGAAAGCATCTTTGACTTTCTGGAATGACAGACAGACAAATATATTTTAACAATCTATTGAGTAGAACTTTGGAAAATACTTTGCCTACTGCTTCAAACAAAATTATCCCCCAATAACGCCCACTGTCTGTCTTAGGCCCCTTTCCCTTGTACAATGATAAAAAAATTGCATCAACCCATCCCTGGTGGACGGGAACACCCTTACCGATATCAGTTATAAGATGAAGAATTTCACGAACAAGCTTATCACCCCCATGTAAGAGGACTTTTACAGAAATGATCTCACTGATAAAATTGTTTCTGAGATTGGTATATTTGCTGATAACACCACTCTCTATAACAGGCACGAGGGGAAAACAAATGAACACATATCTAAAGAAATGGTAGAAACACTAGAGAAAGACCTCAAATCTGTATTGGATTGGGAAAAAATGAATGTTCACATTCAATGCTGACAAGACTAAGCTTATTTCCTTCAATAATTACAAGAAGCCTTCTTTACCACCAAAGAATACATTACCCGAAAGTACTTCCTTTAAACTCCTCAGCCTAACGAATCTGAAATAGATACATTGAGAGAATTGGCAATGCTGCTGCGAATAAGGAGGGCTCTCTCTACCGTGAAAGAACACTACTGAAAGTAGCCTGTACCTCTATAAGGCCACCATCTGCATATGTATGGAGTACTGTTGTCACATTTGAGCTAGTGCATCTGCTACTTCTCTCTTACTCAGGGACAGGGTTCAAAAGAGATTCGCCAACCGAATAGGTTCTGAATTGTTACCTAGGTTTCAGCCTCTGTCCCATCGAGGAAATGTTGCATCCCTCTGCCTTTTCTACAAGTACTTTAACGGTGAATGCCCTGACGAACTACAAGCACCTGTACCCCCCTTGACTTGAATACCCCGATAAACCCGACAAGCAACTAAATCCCACCCTTTCACAGTAGATATCCATAGGTGTAAAAAAGCCTTCTACTCTAATAGTTTCTTCACCAGAACTGCTAGACTTTGGAACTCCCTTCCGGGATTCTGCTTTACCAACTGTACTGACATGCAGAAGTTCAAGTGTAATGTGAACATACATCATGGCACTAATCTCCCTTCATAATACCTCTGCCACATCAAAGTTGCACTGTGCCTTGTTTGGGGTGAAAATCGAATAAAATAGGAATATCATCAAGCCCTGGCGCCTTCCTAATATTTACTTCCTTGATTACATCTCTAATTTCGTTCTCAGATGGACACTTAGACACTTCTTGGATAATATTTTGTTGTGGTAAAAATCTATTGATAACATTTTCAACATCCGAGAGGTTGTCAAAGTGATCAGAGTAATGCTTAGTCCAACAAAAGAGAATCTTGTTGGAATCCTTTATAGGAGTAACTCCATCATTCGAGAGTAGTGGAGTTACTGACATTGTTTGACTGTTGGATGGATTCCCGATTTTCATTGGAAGCAGAAAACATTTTATGATGCAACTCATTTTTAGCACTTAAGGGGTTAAGTTTTTTGGGTTTTTTTAGAATCATTATTGTGTGGTGTACAAATCACCCCTACTTGAGAAGTAAATGAAATCAACCAGTTCTATGAATAACACTGGTTTCTGAGACTAAATGGAGACATCCATACCATGTTTAACCGCATGCTACGAAACGTTCCTCTCATACTACTTTGGTGGCTCCTGTATTCTTTATGATAAATACATATTATATGTATACGCTTTACACTACTTGTGGTTTCTTTCATTTGTGACCCACAACTGGTTGACGAAGATGATTCAAGAATGCCCGGATCAAACTACAACAATTGCTAACAACAAATGGATGCCGAATATTCGGGCAAGGGCTCACTCTAAAAAAACAGCCATTTGAAAACAACATTTGACGAACAAAATGATTCAAGAAAAAAGAACACACGTGGATATTCGAAATAATTTTTCCTACACTCGGGGAAATGCAAAATTTCAAAAATTTTATTTTTAAAAATTCGTTGAAGAACAGGAAAAACTTATTTGTCAACGTAGGAAAAAACAACATTCGAGCGTAAAAATCCACAAACACGGGATGAAGAACACTTCGAAAAAGGACAACCATTCTTGCCGAAAAAAAGGATTTTACAAAGACGTCGTTAAAAGCCTTATCTCGCTGTTAAAAAGCTACCAAAAGCGTAACTACGAATTGAAACAAAACTTCTAAGACAATTGCGTTGAGAATTATTACTACTGAATTAACGAGACCAAGTTTTCAGTAAGTATACAAAAAATATTTTCCATCTCTAGAAATACAAGTACTGTTGAAAAAAAACTTTGTCGTTCTAAAAAGCATGTGTCGCTAATACGTATTATGGTTAAAAGGTATTAGCGTTGGGAAAAGAAAAAAAAATCACGCAAATACAGTAATGATAGTATTTTTTAGCTGAAGCAAGTATTCGCACAAATTAAAAAAAACGTAGGATTTTAATCAGATTAAAATAAACCTTTCACTGGTCGACGGGAATGCACGTCGAAGAAGGAAAAAAATACAATTTCGCTAAGCACAACAAATATACGAAATCTACTGCTTTCTGTATAAATGCAAACCACCGAATTATTTTCCCAGGAAAATTGCCACACGAGGAAATAAATATATGAAAGAAATATTCGTTAAATAACCAGGTACAAATTTTGTAAAGGTTTTTATAGAGTTGGTACTATATGAAAAGTAAATCAACGAATTTTGTTTTTTCTGAAAAAACTCATTTAGTCAGATTAAGTAATTCCAAACCTTCCCCAGAAAAAAAAACAACATTGACGATTTTGCAAAAGAGATGTTGGAAATGGTGAAATCCCGAGAAAGTCAACAATTAGAACTTGAAAAAAGGTTCCAAGAAGATCAATTGACAATACAGAAACAAAACGAAGAAAAACAGTTAAATTTAATGAAATACCTCGAGGAAAACAGGAAGAAAAAAGAAAGAACTGAACGAACAAAGATTGGAATTGAAAACATATACATTTAGAGCAACAAACCCAGTGAGATAAAAAAAAATGGATTTGATAACACAATTTAACAGCGGAGAAGAAATTACATGGTCAGCTATTGATATATTTCACTATGCTCCTGAGGAAGACCAACGTTTGAGGCATATTTCAGCAGATTCGAAGAGCTTTTAAAGATTGATT
This sequence comes from Euprymna scolopes, assembly GCF_053919585.1. Taxonomy (NCBI): domain Eukaryota; kingdom Metazoa; phylum Mollusca; class Cephalopoda; order Sepiida; family Sepiolidae; genus Euprymna; species Euprymna scolopes. Next base: position 182,080,792 of record NC_136484.1, on the reverse strand, counting down.
GCAGTGCATGAACTGAGCAAAAGAATGTTCGTTTATTGCTACGGAAGTTGGGTACATCCGAACATAACAAATTCGTGGGCTATATTTTACCAAGAAAAAACAAAAAATTGCCGTTTGACGAGGCAGTCAAACTGTTAATGGATTTATACTGTCCAAATAGAAGGCTTTTTCATAAAAGATGGAAATGCATGAATCGTACACGTAAGGAGAGTCAGGACTATACGACTTTTGCGTCTATAGTTAATAAGCACTGTGATGATTTCAAAGTGTCGTTATCAACGGCGGTCAATTTCAAATGCTTAATATTCACATGAGGTTTGATAGCCACAAAAGACGCCGATATAAGACGCCGTGCTCTAAATAAATTGGAATTAGAACCTGATCTGACGCTTCAGAAACTGGCTGAAGATTGTCAGTGGTTCGTGGCAATTAAGCATGATTCCCGAAACATAGAGGAAGCAGGTATCGCTCACATGAAAAGAATACGCTTCAAAAATAAAGGACACTCTCCTGCCAGCAATTACAAACCAAGAGGCAAAAAGAACCCTTCACAAAATTATCAGGATATACAAAATCCTAGAACCCCTTGTAGCAAATGTGGAGGACCTCATGGGTACAATGCATGTCAGTACCAAAGGAAAATAACGTGTGATCTATGCAAGCGAGCAGGGCATAGGGCCTCTTATTGCAGAGCAGAAGTAGCAAAAATGAACCCCTCACCAACAGAAAACATAGCATGTTTCGGTGAGAATCAGAAATAAAGAAGTGAAACTGCAGCTCGATTCAGAGTCAGATTTATCAATTATAAATTTTTACACGTGAAAGAGAATAGGAAAGCCCACGATGAGAAAGACGAATAAAGTCGCAAGATCGGTAACTAGTGAAAATATAAATTTTAAGAGTACGGTATTTGTTAATGTGTCACTAAAAAGATCGACAAAAAAGCTAAAATTGTTCGTACTAAGGAATGCAACGAACTTATTCGAGACCATATATATGACATGTTCGACCTGCTAACAGCACAAGCAGACGGACAACGTCGGTCCTCCAGAAAAAAGAAAATGACCGACCCGATAGAGATCCACCCCAGGAAAAAGAGCTATACGATCATGCCAGAGGAATGAAAAGCTCGGGAGTGGGGTGTTATGGAGTGCAAATCACCCCTACTTGTAGAACTATGTGGAATAAACCAGTCTTATGAATACCACTGGTTTCAGAGACTAAATGGAAACATTCATACCATGTTAAACCGCATGCTACGAACACGTTCTTCTCATACGAATTTAGTGGCTCCTGTATTCTTTATCATAAATACATATTATATTTTATATACTTTACACCACTTGTGGTTTCTTTCATTTGTGAACCCTAGCACGGGTCTACAACAATTATCATCAAACCAATCCTCATGTTTAGATTTGCGGAAGCCAAGAACATCTACACTTATATTATGTTTTGCATTTTGAAAATGGTCCCACGATCCATTACAAGCAGTAAAATTGACTAAAGTTTTCAGTTTTAACGCACACTTTGATCATCCAGTTTTCAAGTCTGCCCTCCTAGAAATAATATAATCAATCAATTAACCATGTTTTGGATGGAGTCAATCCAAGTAAACTTATGGACTTCTTTGTGGCTGAAAATAGTGTTGCACTTAGAAAGGTCAAACTGAGTGCATATGTGGAGAAGATGCAGAACATGTTAACCTTGCTCACACCAAACTGGCCGAGGGAGTCCCAGGTGTGGTAATCTTTACCCATCCTTGCATTTAAATCACCCATGAGTAAGATATTTTCAGATAAGGCATTAGAAGAAACAGTACGGCTGAGATCTTGGTAAAACGCTGTGGTGGTGTATTTGTCATGACCCATCGTAGCGGCATATACAGATAAAATCGTCATATACAATATGCGTGCAAGAGGGAGACGCATTATCCTGATTCCGTCACTTACACAGCTTGGTTGTTCAATCTTCTTCAGCAAATCAGACCGCACTGCAAAGCCAATCCTACCTTCTTACTTTAGCCTGGATAGCTTTTCCTTCCAGAAATAAGTGTATTTCTAACCCACTTCCATAAATTGATCTTTATCACTCAGGCGTGTTTCAGACAATGCCGCAATGTCTAAGCTGTACCTAGCGATCTCTCGTGTAACAATAGCTCTTCTCTGTCTTTTACTATTTAGGACATCTAAGAATGTTCTCACATTCCACGTAGCAACAGTTAGGTTATTCCTCTGCTGATGAAATTTTGATTTTCCGTTTCATATTCTTTTCAATTTTCTCTTGTTTCTCCTGTAAATATAGAGCAGCTGCCGACCGCAGGAAATCGACCAGTTAATAAAAGGGAAGACAATGTTTAAGTCACTGAATTCGTTTCACAACTACGGCAGGTGATTAACACACACGTCGAACTTCTAATCACACTGATGCAGTTGATACACACTATTGGGTTTATTTGCTTCCCAACTGATCAAATTAGGCACAAGGCTGTTTTTCAATGTGGAGATAGGGGGAGGGGGAGGGAAAGGGGGGACCAGCTCCCGAGAGGTGGGAAATGGGAGCTGTATTAGTAACTGTTGGTATGAAGGGTGCCCCTACATTGACCAAGGTCAGATAGGTGGGGTTACCCCCACATATGGTCTTTGCTAGTCATAGCTTGCAGCATCTGTCGGAACAGATATTACACTTTGATCTTGACGCCCGGGCCCCCGAAGGGGCTTTGGGCCTGTGCAGTTGATGCACACTGTCCTCGATCTTCTGAACATACTCCTTTTATTGTCCAAGCGTTCATCATCAGTCAATCGGCGGCCAGAAAAACAGTCACGTGAGGGGTGACGTAATCGCTCAATAATCTTATAAAAACCACAGCCGCCATTTTTAATTTCTGCCCTCCCTGTGATCCTCCCAACAGGTAAAACAACACGCGCAGACTCGTGGTCGCTTTCTTCCTTCATTTTGTTCGAGTTTTTTCTAGATCATTCTGTTCGACCTTTTCTAGATCCTTCCCCAGTTCATGGGTGAGCAGCATATTCCTAGAAAAGGCTGTTCATACACCAGATCATCTACCAAAGTTGTTTCCACACTGTAAGCGATTTAGTCGACGATGTCAGATAAATCATTGGCCTCCTATGTGCAAATTTGTAGCTATGCTCTCCCAGCCCGCCAATCCTGTGCACGTTACCACTCACCTATCGCACTAGGACTTGTGAAAAGATATCTGCACATGATGTTTGCGACAAAACATGCTTGTGCTACACATATTATGCCCTCTCGAACCCTACCATTAAGCGCAAATTGAAAAACCGAAGTAGTAAAATGACGAAGCGGTTGAGTGTGTACATGTTTTAATTACGCGGAGTTTCAACTCTCCGGCAGCTGGACATATACACACAAACAAGCATACACATAAGCAAATATGAATATTTATAATATAAAGCTGAACGTCTAGTCCACATTAAAAAATTAAAAAAAACGTTCACAACTGTTTCTGATATAGATATACATAATAATACTTTGATAAATATGTTTTAACTTAAATAGGGATGGTATATATATAAGTATATATATGTGTGTGTGTGTGTGTGTATGTGTGTGTGTGTGACATTTCTGAATTGTCCCTAGTACTGGCCAATGCATACATATAATACTTTGAGCAAATGGAATTAGGATCAACCCCACTAAAGCCAACAATGTGGTTGCGATAGGCAAATGACACATTCATACTCTGGTTCCATCAGGAAGATGTTCAAACATTACTAGACCATGTAAATTCGATCCATCACACTATACTGTTCAGGATGGAGAAATAACATAAACACAAATTATCGTCCTAGATGTGTTGATAACTCGCACTGGTCAGGGGTCTGTATACCGAAAGCCAACCTTTAATAGACAGTACCTAAACTTCGACTCCCACCATCCATATAATGTAAAGAAAGGAAGCGTCCGTTGCTTACAACATCGAGCAAAGACAATATGTAGTAACAGCAGTGACATCAGATCCAAGATATCTGGACCAGACACTGTGTGTATACCAAATATGAAGACCTTTACTGAAAAACTTCAATGAATATGTAATCCATATGACATCAGGGCAGTATAAAGGAGTGATTCAACTCTCCTAGAAACAGCTTGTGAGAGTCAAGCCCCCTACAGAAAAAATCATGACTAAGAACAGTGTAGATGAAATTAGATTAGAGATTAGTTGTGTGGGGTTTAGTTCACATACCTTACTGAGTTTTGCTTCCCTGGTTGTCGGAAAATTGCTTCTGCTGTACCTGTTTTCAAGAATTTTGGCGAATGAACTTAATCGAACTTAATCATCATAGATGATAAACCGAAAGTATGGATTTGAGCAAGCCCGTTCTACTGCAAATATCCTGACTGGAATCTCCAAACATATGCATATATATATATATGTATATATATATATATATATATATATATATATATATATATATATATATATATAAATTACAATTAAATTTTCCAAAATGATCCAAGATGGTAAAATTAAAGTATATTATAAATATTAAAGAATTAATATTTATAAAATTATCTCAGCCAAATGTAAAAGCTCAATAAAACCAAATAGGAAATAGAGCTTATAATATGAGCAAACAGTTAATAAAATATGTTAAAAAACACTTTGAAATGAATTAAAAAAAATATTTAATCTGAAAAGGAAGCACTAGATGAATAGATAGTCCTTAATCCGCGGAGTTTCGAAGAAATACTTTCCTTCTCAAAACTTCGCGGATTAAGGACTATCCATTTATCTAGTGTTTCTTTTTCAGATTAAATATGTTTTAACTCATTTCAAAGTGTTTTTTAACATATTTTATTAACTGTTTGCTCATATATATATATATATATATATATAATTATTTACTATAATAATTATTAAATACCTAGAGACTCTAGTGTTTCATCCTTTCAAGAATCATCAATATAAGGTGTCACGATTATCACCAGCCGATAGATTCGAACACGGCGACAGAAACCATCGCTATCTTCATTAGCAAGGGCCTAATTCATTCAGCTACCTTTAACCGCGAAAAGTGCTGTTAACTTTTAAACGTTTATTTTTAAATGCTTTAATTATTATTTACGATGATCTGCGCATAAGAGCTAATCTATATATATATATATATATATATATATATATATATATATATATATGTGTGTGTGTGTGTGTGTGTGTGTGTGTGTGTGTGTATACAGTGCCATAACTTTTATTAGGGTTCAAGATTTTACCTAAAGTTTGGTCAGTATATTCCTATTACTATTCTAAATTATATTTGGCGTCGTAATTACAATATCAAAGTTTAGAAAGTTCGTATTTAAGGAAAAATATGAATTTAAAAACGCAAAAGTATTGGATACACTTTGAAAAAATTATTTTTCTGAAATAAGTTTAAGTGACTTTTGCTTAGCGTGTTGCAATAATGCAAACGAGTTATCATTGACCACTCAGAGAGCTTTATATTAAAATAATTTTATAAAATTCTTCCAGTTTGGGCTCACCCCTTCAGAGTCAGTTTATTTATGAAAATGCCTAAAACTAAAGAGTTGTCAATAGACATTTGTCAAAAAATCATTAATAAGCACAAAGAAGGAAAAGAGCATCGAATAATATCAAGAGAACTTAATCTACCACTTAGTACAGTTGGAAACGTTATTAGAAAGTTTGTTGCAAATCTTCCAAGATGTGGTTGGCCAATGAAATTAAACGAAATAAATCAAGATGGGTAAGCAGAAAGGTACAAAAAAAACTTTTCTTACTCGTGGTTAAATTCAAACCGACCTCAGAGAAGCTGGGATTAATGTGAGCAAGGATAAAATCAGCAGATTTCTAAATCGTGCAGCTTTTGTATTAAGGTCCCTAAGAAAAGTTCTATTATTGAAGCTTAAACATGTCAGATCACGTTTGAATTATTTAAAACATAAGGGGAACAATCCCAAGAATTTTGGAACAAGGTAATCTGGTCAGACGAAACGAAAATTGAAATCTTTGGAAGAAACACAGCAACACATGTATGGTGTAAAAATGGCACTGCCTATAACAAAAAGAATACTATTCCTACAGTAAAGTTTGTCGGTGGTTCGATTATAGTCTGGTGGTGAGTTTCATTCAAAGGTACTGGTGAACTAGAAATCATCAATGGTAGAATGAATTGACGTATGTACAGGGAGATTTGGGAGAAAAACCTCCAGAAAACTGCTGATTTGTTGGGACATAATAGCAATTTCGTGTTTCAGCAGGACAATGATCCCAAGCATATTGTCAAACTAACCAACTAATTGCTTAGAAATAACGGATTACTATGGCTAACGATCCTTCACAGACAACATCGATTGGAACAAATACCTTAAGGTAATTGCTTAGTCTGATGCGAAGAATGTAGGCTTTCTCTACCGTGCTAGAAGGTTATTTAGACTTGTAAATAGTATGTGTCTCTACAAAGCCACTATTCCTCCATACATGAGGTATTGTTCCCACATCTGGGTTGGTGCATTGCCACTAGTTTTTCGCTACGATACAAAGTTTAAAAACGAGTTGCCAACCTGATAGATCTCGCAGTAGCACTCGAACTTAAACCTTCGTACTGTCGTCGAAATGTGTTTTACAAGTATTTTAATAGAATCTTCTCTAATGACGTCAAAGCTTTTGTACCCCCACGACGTATATACCTTCGAAAAACTCAACAAGCTGCAAAATCTCTTTCGCACATTGTATACATCCCTGGAAAAAACCTTCTACTCAAATAAAAACGCCTTCTACTCAAATCGCCTTTTTCCTTCGAACTGATAGACTTAACAATTCCCTCCTAGGTCCCTGCATCATTCACTATACTGGCATGCAGAAGTTCAACTCCAATGGGAACAGACATGTCGTTGCCCAACTCTCAACATAATATCCCTGTATATTTTGTCCCAAATAGTAGCCCCCTACATCAAAGTGGCACTGTGCTTTGTTTGGGGTGAAAATAATAGAAATATACATATTATTAAAGCAGCTACAAAGTATTAATAAATGAAAGCAGCTGCAAAGTATTAATAAATGAAATTTCAACGTTTATTTTCAGAAATAATTCTGACTAGAAAAATATTGAATAAAAAAAAAAAAAGTATTAATAAATGAAATTTCAACGTTTATATTAAACATATCCTTTTCATTTCGATGGTGCACTATTCATTTCCGTAATATTATGCAGTATTGTAACTGGCGATCCCTCCTTACCAGAATGTTTCACTCATGGAGAGACCAGAGGGCCTCTACAGTTATCCATCGACTGTTTCGCTCTATAAAAACTCCATAGAAGTCTTCCATCACTATACATGTATATAGTAAGTCATGAACATATATGGCAGTTAAGCTGCACAGAATGTTCCCCGTTTCATCCTTGTAGGAATTGTCAGACCTTTTAGCCTGACGGTTTCCTACGGGGATAAAGATACTGTGTAGCGTAATTTCTATATATTTTTATAACTTATTACCGAGCTCTGCTTGTGGATCGAGCTCTGTTAAAATAAATACTGGAAATCGGTACATAAAATATATCTCATAGCATTTTATGTTGGCAAATAAAATATTATAAGTGCGTGTGCATGCATGCGTGTGTATTATTAATGACGGGTTTATTTTTATTGAATATTGACAACCTCCCAACGGAATAATATAGTTACATTTCAAAATAATCAAATATTTCATATTCCTCTGTAGAATTGTACTCAAAGTTTCTAAGATGCGAAGAGTTGCAAAGTTAATTAATCGCACATGGCGTCGGGTTGAAGGACCGGCAACTCAAAGGTGGAACATTTATGCTATTTTAAAATAACTTAATTGATCCCAAGGTGTTTCCCCAGACCATTAACGCTTTAGTAGAATATGGGCGCCTTTAAATCACGTAAGATATCAAAAGGAATAAGTAAAAAAGAATCCGCCATGACGGGCCGTTTAGAAATAGCAGTCAGAATTGCACATTAGGGATACAAAAGCTTTTAGCGTGAAATAGTGTTCGCAGACAAATTCACGTCCTGTGTGTAAACCCCCGGCTTCATGCATGGTCTTCTGTCGCCAAAGAAAAATAAAACTGTAATAAAGATCACATTAAAAACATTGTGTGTACTAAGAGTATGTGTCTTTATTGTGTTTTCTCGTTATAACGGCACCCTCCATCCTGTAATAAAGATGCATATGTATTTACTTGTATATATATATATATGTGTGTGTGTGTGTGTGTGTGTGTGTGTGTGTGTGTGTGTGTGTGTGTGTGTGTGTGTGTGTGTGTTTTGGTAAAATCACTACTATATATATTGAGTGTAATATAATAAACAATAGAAAATTGGCAGTATAATAATAAATACGAAATCTGCATGGATTAATATATGTATTGCACGAAGGTAATTTATATATCTCGTTGTGTTCTTAGATATGTTTTGTACATAAATAAATCCAAGTAGTATCAATAATCGCGAAAATATTCTTTGTTTTTTTTACATAAAAAAACTACAGGGGAATATTTTGTTACACCAGTATAACCTTGGCCGGTATAGCGTAAAATATTCCCCTGAAAAATTATTTTTTCATCTATAAGAGAAGACATGCTATTTTAAAGATCGTTAAACTCAAATATCAGCTGACGTTATATTGTAAACAAACACGGGCAGAATTTGATGGACAACATTATCATTATTATTCATTTTTACAAATTAGTTTACCGAGCAAATTATTCTTCATAATATAAAATATTCAATACAAGATTGATTCTAAAATAATACATACACAATCTGTACAAAGTATAATATGTTTAAGCGTATTGTACGACTGTGCAACAACGGACGTCAAGCTAGTATATACGTATATGTATACAAACGCACGCACATACACACACACACACACACACATATATATATATATATATATATATATATATATATATAAATGTATAAATACATTTGAAGCCAAAACTGAAACGCGAAATTTTATTAAAATAAACGGGTGTTTATTTTTAAAGAAATATATTTTGGAGTAAGACTCCTTTGTCAATCTTTTTTCCTCTTCTTCCTCGACATAATGTAGTGGAAGATAGTTCGGTGAAGAGTCAACGCGATGTTGTTAACTGCGGGGTTTTGATGAAGCCGGATAGGTGACGCATGATCGCGCATTTTGAAAATCTGGGTAGTTTTTTTTTGTTTGTTTATATCCGTTAGAAGCGCGGAGTGAAATTTGAAGAATAAAACATGTAGAAATACATTTGAAGCCAAAACTGCAACGCGAAATATTTTATGAAATAAACGGGTGTTTATTTTTAAATAAATATATTTCGGAGTAAGATTCCTTTGTTGTAAACTGCGGGGTTTTTCTTCACCGAACTATCTTCCACTACATTATGTCGAGGAAGAAGAGGAAAAAAAAAGATTGACAAAGAATTCTTACACCGAAATATATTTCTTTAAAAATAAACACCCGTTTATTTTATAAAAAGTTTCGCGTTGCAGTTTTGGCTTCAAATGTATTCATACATGTTTTATTCTTCAAATTTCACTCAGCGCTTCTAACGGATATAAACAAAAACTCTACCCAGATTTTCAAAATCCGCAACCACGCGTCACCTATCCGGCTTCATAAAAAAACCCGCAGTTGGCTTCAAATGTATTTATACATGTTTTATACTTCAAATTTCACTCCGCGCTTCTAACGGATATAAACAACAAAAAAAACTACCCAGATTTTCAAAATGCGCGACTACGCGTTACCTATCCGGCTTCATAAAAAAAACCCGCAGTTAACAACATCGCGTTGACTCTTCATCGAACTATCTTCAACTACATTATGTCGAGAAAGAAGAGGAAAAAAAAATTGACAAAGTAGTCTTACTCCGAAATATATTTATTTAAAAATAAACACCCGTTTATTTTATTAAAAAATTTCGCGTGCAGTTTTGGCTTCAAATGTATTTATACATGTTTTATTCTTCAAATTTCACTCAGCGCTTCTAACGGATATAAACCACAAAAAAACTACCCAGATTATATTATACACACACACATACACACACACACACACACGCATATATATATATATATATATATATATATATATATATATATATATATAAGCAAACTACCATTTACTTCTATATATATGCATTGGCCTTTTGGCCAGATCAAAGTGTAGTATCTGTTCTTCAGATGCGGCACTTCCATTTCTCGTTCTCTTTCAGTGGGGGAGAAATTCTTTACGACTGAGACAATTTTTATTTTTTACCTTTTCTCCACGTTAAAAAACGACCCTGGTGTCTAACTCTGTTCCGTGGGGAGGCATTGTAAATAGGCATAGTGCAACATTTTGTTGAAAATTCAAAGACTCACGTTTTCTATTTTATAACCTTCGTTTATTTCTTGGATTTTTCCAGTACAGCTGTTTCATTAATGAGTTGGCAATTTTACGATTTATGTTTCCATAAATATATATATATATATATATATATATATATATATATATATATATATATCCGTTCACATACACCTTTTTTACGATAAAGCTAGAACTCAGAATTAGAAAGAATCGATCAATTGCATCGACAACGGACAACGTTAGACCCAAAGTGGGTTTCGATGTACTGCATCTCATCAGTGACGTGCTCCGACATAGGCGCGAACCCAAGTCGTCGCACTCATGAAATGTGCAATACTGACGACCTTACTCTATGGGCCACGGCGCAATCTATTGGCCATACCTCGATTTTTAAATTCTTATATTTTTATTTAGTTCTACATTCTACGATGTGACAAGCAACGCGTCATATACAACCAAGATAGTTACTGCTTGTATGCAGGCGTCAGATATCCATCTACACATAGAGTAAGGTCGTCAGTATTGCACATTTCATGAGTGCGACGACCTGGGTTCGCGCCTATGTCGGAGCACGTCACTGATGAGATGCAGTACATCGAAACCCACTTTGGGTCTGGCGTTGTCCGTTGTCGATGCAATTGCTCTATTCTGTCTAATTCTGGATTCTAAAAAAAAGGTGTATGTGAACAGGTATTTATATAAACCTATAATCTCCTCTTAATGTCTAATATATATATATATATATATATATATATATATATATTTATATATATATTTATATATATATATAGATATACAGGATGACCAAAAAAACAACAATAAACATAGAAAGTATATCTAGAACATATGCTGTAGAACGGAGAAAAAAGGCCGAAGACTCTAGAGTTTTGATGTGATGTTTTGATTATAATAAACTTGTTATGACCAAAGTTTCATTTCATTCGGACAAAATACTAAGAAACGGGGCCTAATTAGAGTTGGGGACCGTATTTTTATGGTCACCCTGTATATATATATATATATATATATATATATATATATATATATATATAAGAAAAAGTCATGGGCAGTACAAAAATATATACTAGTGCATATAAATTTTATTATCAATTCAATAAGGGAATATCATTAATCGGGTTAAAGGACAAACAATTAGTGTTGGGATGATTAATCGGAATCGAAATCGGTAACTGCAAAATTCGTTTAATTGTATTTTTAGTTGATTTTGTTTAAAACAACATCTTCCACTGCAATTAGTAATGATAAAATAAAAAAAATTAATGTATTTTAAAATATCAGTAAACCAAAAATCTTGAGATTACCATCCTCACAAGTGGTTATGCTTAAGAAAATTTATACACATTAAACATGTGCTTTTATTGTAATTTGAAAAAAATAAAAAAAATAAATAAAAACTATATAGCTAATTGCTTGATAATTTATTTTTAAAAAAAAACGTAATCGGAATAGGTAAATATATCGGAATCTCGAATTTAGTACGAAATCGGGAATTGTATTGGAATCAGAAAAATATGTGAATCGTCCCATCACTAATATAATATAGAAGATGAGAGAGGGTGCTAGGTTACAAATAATCAATGCGACGTCTGGGTACATAAGAAAAGAAATATTGGAACATCTAGCATTCAGGATGAATAGTACAGAGGTTTTTCTCCCTCCTTCTCTAGGTGGTGGTAGGAAAAAGTGTTACATACAATGTGCTGTTCTTATTTCTTAATAACTGCTTTCACGATTTCTAAAAGTCATTAAATTGGTTCTCAAATATCCGATTGAGACAATCGACATTTCTTGTGTGATGTTTTACCGGTAGCATTTTGGCAAACACGCTAAATAGCAAAATCAGTGTGTTTAGATCTACGCTCATCGACATCATCATATCGTTTGGATCTGACGATTCTATTGTTGGCATTGCATTCCTCAATATTTTTCGAGTCAGAATTATTTCTGAAAAGACATCAAGCACTTACGGTAAGGAGGACATGAAAATGACCAACATCCTAAGTAAAAGTAATTTTTGTGGAACGAACCAAATTCGGACTTGCAGCATCCATGTGGTCAGTCCGTGTCGTTAACCACTGCATTATCGTCACCTCCCAGATCTATGCTAGAAGACAACATTGTATATGATTCACAAGCATGTCTGAAACTCATTAAGCAGAAAACTTGTTTTTTTTTCGCTGTGTAGATTTAACCATAATCCTGTGTCCATACATAATAACTATATGGTTAGCTTGCCTTAAGCCATGGCATTGAAGTAAGCATTACCATTGATATTTACATTAGTTTTCTTAGAATTTTTTAGATATATTTTTTATTGATATGAAAATTTCAAACACCCAATGCTATAACTTGAATAACATGTTTTTTTTTATCAGAACAGTATCGAGAGTGAAAATCTTTTCATTCGAAACTACGATTACAAGACTTTTTCCTGATTTATCTCATCTTTATTGCACCAATCTCTTGTGCTTCGTAAATACCTGTGTGCAAATAAGTGATGTGGTGTTCTTGTATTTTAGCAAGATCACTTAATATATCATTCGTTTTATTTTAACTGTCAAAATATTAAAATGACTCTCTTTGGGATTTTAGTGGCGTAGACTTTGTTTTAAATTTAGAATAGGATTTCAACTGGTTGAAAATTAAGCTAGTCTTCCAGAGTAAAAGCTCATTTATAAAAGCTTCTCATCAAGATAAAACAATATTCGCAATCATATGTCTGTGTTATATAAACATCTAAACGATCATTGAATTCGAAAACAAAAGACATGGCTAATTAATTAATGAAATGTCATTTTGCAATGCGATGTACAAATAACTTAATACACTTCCATCGCAAACATTTTCTAATATTTTACTTTGGTTAGTTTTATGAGATCTGTCTTGGAACAAACAGTTGATTTAATTACGATTTGAATTAAAATCCTAGGGCTCTTTTAAGTATAGACTTTGTTCTCTTTATGGCTTCTGTTTGAATTTCGTTACCAGGGATTGTTTCAAAGTATTTCTTGATATTTTTTCATTAGGCCAGTTGCTCCTATTACAAACGCTATAATGTGTATTTATTTCAGAGACCATGTTGTTTTTAAATCATTGTTAGGTCCTGATATCTATTAAGGCCATAGTCATTTGGCAAGATTAAATTAATAATGAGTGCAGTTCATTCGGGATTGTTTCATAATACAATGTCTGGTTTAATGGAATTGTCTTTTATGTATTTTCCCGCATTTATGTATTTATTATAGAACTGAGAAGGCTAACATGCTTGCCAGTCGGTTTTCCTCTAACTCCACATTGGATCCAGCAAACCACTCTCTCCCTGACTTTCCTTTGCGGACAGGGGCCACACTAGATTATCTGAAAATCACCGCTTCTTAAATATATGGTATAAAAAAAGCCTTGACACTTCAAAATAAAGTAGACCCGATCATCCGAGCTGTGTTATTAAGAAAATGCTCCGCTGAGGTTTTCCACTTCTCTCCAAACATTACAACAGTGAGTTTTATTTGTACGATTAAACAAATTTATACATATCAGAATACGCGCGTATCTAAGCATATCTAAGCGTCCAAGATCGGTTTCATCATTCATACGTTAAGTGGCTAGACTTCGTGCACTTATAGAAATAGTTCCAGCATATTACTACAGCGAAAAGTAATTGCCCCAATGTGAAAAATGATGTTTTGTCAACTTGGTTTATTTTATGTCCATGGTACGTTGATGCTACCATAGTATTTTATTGTATGCTATCAGTTTTGGGTCTCTTATTTCTTTTCTTTTTTTTTTTGGAAAACTATCAACGGCTAATCCCTCAGGAAACATTGTACGAAATGCAGTGAACTCTGTTATTCGGCTATTGTGTCAATTTTCAACGTCAATCTGTGGACTCCGCTTTCTATTTGGCAATTTTATGTTTACATAAACAAAAGCCTCATCTCTCCGAGCGACAGTGAATGTTTTCGTGCTATGAAATGTTACGGTTTCGACTTGTTTGTCTAATCTTTCGTTATTGTAATGCATCAGTTTGGTTTCATTAACTTTAATCTAATTTTAGTTTCTTATGGTTTCTGTTTTGTGACCTTGACATTTTTCTGTTTCTTAGTAGTTAACTTTCTCAGATGTATTAAATCTGGACCCAATGTTGGTCAGGCTTTACGGCGAAATAAATGTATGTAGTTACTAAAGTGCGTAGAAGGTTTTAGCGTTCTTATAGCTTGTATAATTGTGCTTCTATCCACATTATTGGTCAACATGATCCTCAGTTATTTAAGTGTATGTTAGAAGCTTCATATGTTTGGATGATACGATGATTAAAGTATTGGCTAAACATCTTTTTTGTTTGTTGTTAATCTTGAACTGGATTTCTGGTGATAAGTTCAATTATTTGCTTAGTTTTAGTTGATACATCAGATAACAAACATATCTGTTTGAGCTGCGTTTGTTTATTAAATCATCTGATTACTCCTTTTGTTTCTGCTTATAAGACATTAATGTTAACAAAATAAATCTTGAATTAGGGAGGTTAGCTGCTTAAATAACCTACTAAAAACTATTTCAGAACATTCTCCTTCTTCTGTCGACGACCACGTGTAAAACTTCTTCCGTCTCCCGTTTTCGATTTGTAATAAACTGTAGTTTACTTGCTATTCTGTTCTAGTTATTTTGTTAATAATAAAATACAGTTCCAAACGTTTTTTAAAGGATTTTTTTAATTGTGACGCATTTGATGTTTCTCAATCCATTAAAGGAATGTCGTTCCAAGGCATCCTATAAAAGTAGTAGTCTAGCAGCTCAAAATAGCAAACAATCAAGCACAATAAAACACACGTGATGAGTTTTTAAATACAATGACAATGTTTGAATATTTCGTAAAAAACAACTTTATTGCTGTTAGTTCATTCAAGTTTCAGTTGAAATATATTTTTAATTTATTACAAACGGACTTTTTTCTATCGTTGGTTTATTCGGTTTCCAGTCGAACACTTTTCTGCTGTTCTTGCAAATGAAGGTTTTTGGGTTGTTTTTTTTTTACATTTCAAGCAGCAACCATGTTATATGTTTGCTTCGTCGAGGAATGGTAAATTATACCAAATACATTGTTATACGATTAAAGATTTATTTAACATATATACATGTGAGGATATGCGCGTGTTGTTTAACAGATGTGCAAGCGACCAAGAACTGTGCTCTGTATTCATATGTCATGATTACTCTTCTTGTACTGATAAAAATACGCCCAGTATATTACTACATATAGCCAACTATTTTAAATATTTCTAAATGTGATTTTTTATTATCTATGGAGCGTAAGTAGTATTTATAGAAATTACACCCAAGGATTAGTGGAGGAGGAAATTCTCTTTCTTTTTTTTACACAGTGATCACCACTTATCAAGGCCTGGAAGCCACTCAGGGATAAGAGTTATTGCAAGTACATTACGTTAGTGTGGAGATTTGATGAAGTGTTTACTTAAGGGGGCGGTTCATTAGGAATTTGTTAACGTTGGACTTGAACACATCCAAGTTGTAGTCCGGTGGGAAGCAGGCAGACGGAACAGAGTTCCACAGGCGTGCAGTTCTAAGAAAGAAGCTTTGTTCATGGAATCCGCGTTTTGATTTAGGCACAGATAAAGAGTGGGGGAAATTTTTCACAGTGGATTCAGCTAGACGGGTGTTTTTCGTGAAAGATTGGCGAGGGGGGACCAGAGATTGGAGTTCAGACGAGCATCTGCCATGGAAATAACGATAAAACAAGGATAGGCTCGCAACGTCTCTTCTGTGGGAGAGAGGTTGCAGGGTAGAGAAAAGGGTATCCCCACTAAGCCACGAAGTCTATTTTGTACTCTGTCAAGGCAGGATAGGCTGTTTTTAGCAGCTCCTGCCCAGATATGGCAACAGTACTCCATCCTTGGACGTACTTAGCTTTTATATAGATAGAGAATTGCATCAGTAGTGAGATATCTTCTAGATCGGTAGAAGGATCCCACCATCTTTCCAGCGACCTTGGCAACAGACTTGTACCTGTTCCATTTCAAATCAGGAGTAAAGGTCAAACCCAGAAGCTTGTCAAAACACGGGACCTCACCCAGACGAGAGCCATTCATCACAATTGATGCCAGCTGAGGATCAGAGCGTTGATGATGTAAGGATAGGAGTTCGGTTTTGGATGCATTAAAGGTAACCATCCACATCTTCCCCCATTGAACCACGCGCTCGAGATCAGAAGAGAGAGAATCAGAGAGAACTTTGTCATTTACAGCCTTTGATGTGTTGCCGTAGATGGTCGTGTCATCAGCATAGATGTCAACGAATGATTTAAGTGTGTGTTTATGGAGGTCATTGATGTAGATAAGGAAAAAGTTGGGCCCAGGATTGACCCCTGAGGGACTCCAGCATTTATATTGCAGGCCTCCGATTTTTGTCCATCTACCACTACCCTTCTGAACCTATCGGAGAGAAATGATTTAATGATTGAGAAAACATTTCCAGTTATACCGTAGCTGGAAATCTTGTGAAGTAGACCCTTATGCCATACCTTGTCGAAAGCCTTTGATATGTCAAGAGCAATTGCCCTAGAAAAGAAGCCTTTGTCAAGAGATTCACTAATCCTGTGGGATATAACCGTCAGCACATCTGCGGTAGATCTTGCAAAGCGTAAACCATATTGTGTGTCACTAAGAAGGTTATTCCTGCTGAGGTGGTTGACTATTTCTCTATTTAATATGGATTCCAGCAACTTACTCATAACACACAGGAATCTTATTGGTCTGTACTGAGAGGGAGATGACTTATCGCCTGAATTCTTAAATACAGGGCAAACTGATGAGATCTTCCAGGGAGTCGGAAAGCACTTCTCCTTAAGGCAGCGCTTAAATAGTTTCGTAAGTATGGGAGCAAGTTCTGGTTGAAGCTTTTTTAACACTATAATTGGGATGCCATCAGGGCCAGTTGCTTTACTGGAATCTAGGTTCTTGATTAGCTTGGCGATCTCATGCACGGATATTTGTATGTTACCTAGCTTGTTCTGTGTTATAGGAGGAAATTTGGGGAGTTGATGGCCTTCGTCGCATTGGGTAGAATTAGCTGCAATGTTCTTTGCAAATAGTTTGGCCTAGTCTGATGCTGATGAGATGACCTCTGGTCCATTGATAATGGTTGGCATGGAACGCACACTTCTGTTCAGGATCCTATTTTAAATTTGCCAAAACTGGTGGGATCCAAGCCGCTGATCAGCTACCTTGGATTTAACAGACTGGGCATATAGTTCTCTTGCATTTTTATTACTCTTTTGCAGTGGTTGCTGGCAGTCCTGAAAGCAGCTTTAGTTTCAGTGCATCTATTACGTTGGTAGCTACGGAAAAAGTGATTTCTGTGCGCGATAGCAGCAGCACATTCTGGGGAGAACCATGGCTGGCTGTTAGGTTTTTGTTGGAATTTTTTAGATGGTATGAATTGGTCTATGCCTACAATTAACCATTCGGTCAGATCTGATACTATAGAGGACACTTCCTTTTTAAACATGGAGTGCAGAGGTAAATCAGATATGAATGTACGGAAGCTATCTCAGTCAGCCATAGAGTATCGGTATACAGTACGGTGGAGGGGTACGTCTGGGGACTTCTTACATTTCGTTTTTATGTTAACAGATACGACGGAGTGGTCGGAGGATCCTAGAGGAGAATGAACGGAACATGAACATAGCTCAGGGGAAGTTGAGAGAAAAAGGTCGAGGAGGCTTGCATATTGACCGGGTGTATGGGCACACGGGTGGGTTCGCGAACAATCTGAGTGATGTCATAAGCAATGGCAAAATCATGACAAAACCTCCCTTCATCATCTGTTTTATTTGAATGTCAGCCATTCCACGTTATGGACGTTGAAGTCACCACAGACGTGGATGTTAGCCGAGGGATGTGAAGACAGTATGTGGTCTATTTTCTCAGATATGCTCTTAAAGATAGTAAATCCGCTGTTGTGGGGCCTATAGAGGGCAAATATAAATGCAGTGGTGTTAGCAAGTGCAACCCTGAAGCACATATGGGGTGAATTAGGATCTTCTCTAGAGATATCCCTGCCACACGGGAAGCCATCCTTAATGTAGGCACATATTCCATGCCCATAGCGATCTTGGCGGTCAGATTTAGATGTTAAGTTAGAGTATCCGTTAATTATGAACTCATCTAGGGAAGTGGTCGGCCCTATTCCAGTTTCACTTAGAAATAATATATCCGGTTTCGTCTCCTGTAATTGGGTTTCAACCTCTGGAAGGTTGGAACGTAGACCCCTGATGTTGGAGAAGGAGACCTGGTAGTAGGGGTCTACGTTGGAAGATGGGGTTCTAGGTTTAATCGAGTTTTTATTCTGGAGATATTTCATGTTGAGGTTTTGGGATTTGCGGAATAGGTCGGCATACTTGGTTAGAGCAGTACAGAGAGGGAAAGTAAGAGAGAAAAAGACAGGAAAAAAAATTTTTTGTAGCACACGAAAAGGTAAAGCCGTAGAAATTACCCACTAGTATGACATCGAGAGGCCCCACCAGAGACTACTGCATGGTCCAGATCCACTCACCAAATGACAATACAGCAGTCCCAGTACTTTGCGCCTGCTGATAGGACAGCCTCCTTAGTGGTTAATCCAAGGTTCGGGTCCCTGACTATCAGGCGGATAACGTCAGCCCAGACAAAACGTTTACCTCCAGCACCCTTACTAGTGACATGACCACAAGGACAGACAGAGACAGAAAAATTTCCGACATCTCAGACTACTGGTCACCAAGTACTACCGACCTTTAAGCAGCTTTTTCTTCACCCTTTGTCAGAAAAATCACTCATTGAATGAGGACTGAATGACAAAATAGGAGAAGCGAGAGTTACTGGAGCTGCCGATAACACATCCACTGTATTATATACTCTCTCCATTTTAAACTATTAATAAAATATTAAAATATTGTTTTAGAATAAGTCAAAATGCACTATCTGGACTTTATCTTAAAGTCACATTATTTTAAGTAGAATTTTTCAATTTATTTGTACGTATTACGTCTTGATGATACATGTTATTAGTTTATTAACCACTTAAAATTTATCAAATGTCGAAGTACAAATTGATTTTACAAAGTTTTAGGGCTGATATCTCTTGGTTATATTCTCTCTCGAGGTCTGGCTTAATCTGCTAATTTCGGCACGGCATTTTTTTTAATATTAGGAGTTGATGGGATCGGAGTGAGCTGTTCCCCAGACCAATCAAACTTAACACGTCCTTTGGGGAACTCCCAAATCTTTTGCGTGTGTGCACCCCTGCAGGCTTTTCATAGCCTGGATCAAAACTCGATTTTATTCACACGCTCAAAGGTCAACATTTTTACTTTATCGTACGCGGAAGACAGACAGCCTGAGCAAGTGTTCATCAGGCCAAACGAATGTATGATTTCATTCTACATTAATCTGACATTTCCTGTCATATTTATCAAACAATAAAATATATGTCTGTTTTACAAAATAATATAATAAATCCATCCCGTTTGATAGGTTACCCGCCGCCGTCCGGGATTCAATTAACACTTAACAGACAATCTCAGCATAAATACCCGGCCTTGCTCAATTTTTAAGGAGATCTTAATCTTCCCAATGGGGAGCAATACTGCTCCCCTAAGTGGTCACATCATACTTCTTTATGACATCAAAGCATGCCTCGCCACGTTAAATTCATTAATGTTGATGTGAAATCAAACGTATATTCAAACACGCCTTTGACAAACAAAGAAATTCCTAAATGGATTGCTTCATTTATTTATTTTTTATTACATTTTCACCCCAAACAAGGCACAGTGCCACTTTGAAGCAGGGGGCTACTATTAAGGACTGAATTAGCGGAGTCATTATGAAGGGAGATGAGTAGAAAGATGTTTGTTAACATTACGCTTGAACTTCTGCATATCAGTGCAGTTGGGAAAGCAGTATCCGGGGAGGGAGTTCCAAAGACCCACAGTTTTGGGGAAGAAACTATTGGAGTAAAAGGCTTTCTTGCACCTAGGGATCTCTACTGTAAAGGGATGAGACTTAGTAGCTTGTCGGGTTTGTCGGGGGTAGTTACGTCGGGGAGGTACAAGTGTTTGCAGTTCGTCAGAGCATTCATCGTTAAAGTATTTGTAGAACAGGCAGAGGGATTCAACATCTCGTCGATGGGACAGAGGCTGAAGCCTAGATGACAGTTCAGGACCTATTAGGTTGGCGACTCTCTTTTGAACCCTGTCCAGGAGCGAGAGACAAGCAGCAGATGCACCAGCCCAGATGTGACAACAGTACTCCATACATGGGCGAATGGTGGCCTTATAGAGGTATAGGATACTGAAGACCCACTACTCAAAACAACGAGGTATTACAAAAAGATGCCCCATGGCAAAATATATTTACTCTTCCAGCGGAACAGTGTGAAAATGAGACCACTGAATGGTTCAAAACTGCAATTGAAGCACATGTTCCCGCACGGAAATTCTATAGCAATCCCCACTCTCCCCAATGGTTTACTTCTGCTTGTGCAGCTGCCATTTGTCAAAGGCAGCATGCGTTCCGCAGATTCAACTGACATAAGTCCAGCTAAAATAAACAGAAGTTTATAGAAGCTAGAAATAATTGATAACCTATTTATTTCATCATTATTTCTAAACTGCATTATTCATATCTAACTCTGACATAAATGATATTTAGTTATTTTCATTACGATAACCATTAGATCCGCTTGCCATGATATTTAAAAATGTTTTAAAACCTTATGAGAGAGTTTATGTCTTATGTTTAAAAAAATGTGACTAACAGATAAAATCTCTATTTTATCAGTTCTATCTATGGACCAATATATATATATATGATAACATATATACTGCAGGGGGCTCCCGAATTGCCAGTCGCTGAGAATTTATTCTTGACATATCCATAGTAGTTGCCTGAAACGTCAAGCGCCGGGGCAGGGAAGTAGTGGATGAGTGCATGCCCAGAACAGAACATCCACCTCTGGACCCAACATTGCGGACCCCAGCGGAGCACAGGAGTGCGACAGCTGGAGCAGTGGTAGGTTGCCCCGCAGTACCCGCTAACTGGGTGTTGATCCCTGACCGTTGATCGTTCTTGATTCATCCGCTCAGTGATCCGCCATGGGAGACCGGTGGTTGAAAAATATATCAGCTGCGCTCATACCATGACTGCCAACTCCTGCTGCCGAGATGACATTTTGCTATTTGACCACATAGCTGGGGTCTGGATTGGTGTAAGCCAGGGCGTGTCCTCACGCCGGAGGGCCATGCACTCAACACCTCTGGGGCTCCAGACTACTCCGAGATCCCACATACACTTAGCCTGGGGCCGCAAGGTACCCAGTTAAACCGTGATGTACCACGAGGAGGTGGCATGCGAGTCTTGACCAGTGAGACGCTCTAACCACCAGTGGGCAGGGCTTACTAAACTGCCTCCCCTTCACTCTTGCGAGTATAGGTGGCGGTTACAGCTGGAAGCAAGAGGAGCAAAGCACCTGAAAGCCAAGCAGCTAAGCACTCTACACATTCACTAAGCTACAACACTACACGCTCAAAGGCCCTGTGTGCAACACACCACATCACAAAGAGTTCCCCATCTCTTTCTAGTTCTAAAGAGTTCCCCATCTCTTGTGGTGTCAAGCAAGGCTGCGTGTTAGCTCCTACTCTGTTCGGAATATATTTCTCAGCTGTTCTGCGCCGTGCCTTCCCAAACCCAACTGGAGTGCTCCTTCACACTCGCAGTACTGGAGGCCTATTCAACCTGGCCAGGCTACGCTCAAAAACTATGGTTAACCGCGTACAGATCCGTGAACTCCTGTACGCTGATGATGCTGCCTTCATCGCCAACTCGGAGGTTGAGCTTCAGGCAATGTGCTCCTCCTTTGCTTCTGCCTGCGAGGAGTTTGGTCTCAAAATCAGCCTAGGCAAGACGGTGGTCTTTGCCCAGCCTGCTGGGCTTTCACCCATAATAACCGTAAACAATCATGTACTGTCAAACGTCACCAAGTTCACTTACTTGGGTTCTACAGTTGATAACACCAACAGTCTTGATTGTGAACTGGACTCCCGCATTGGAAAGGCATCAACAACTTTCGGCAGGCTTAGTGAGAGAGTCTGGAAGAACAAGTCCCTCTCGCTACACCTAAAGATCAAGGTTTACGAGGCCTGCATCCTCAGCACTCTCCTGTATGGCAGTGAGACTTGGTGCACCTACCGCCGACACGAACACCGTCTGAACGCCTTCCACTTCCGATGCCTGCGCACAATTCTTGGTTTCACATGGAAGGATCATGTACCAAACACAGCTATCCTCTCCACGACCAAGAGTACTGACATGTACACAGTGCTGCGCATCCGTCGCTTACGTTGGGCTGGCCACACCTGCCGCATGGACGACAGCCGGCTACCAAAAGCACTTCTCTTTGGAGAGATAGCTGATGCCCCTCGCTGTGCTGGCAGGCCACGCCTCCGCTACAAGGATGTCCTGAAACGTGACCTCCAGGTCTTCGGCATCCCTCACAACACTTGGGAAACCTCTGCCGGCAACCGAGCAAAGTGGCAAGCTGCTATAAGATCTGGTGCCAAAAGATCCTGCCAGCAATACACAGACTTCCTGAACTGTAGAAGACTGAAGCGCCTTGCCAATCGTCGTCCTCGACGTTAAGGGCCTATGATGATGATAATGTGTTAAACAATCTTGAGTTTGGCTAGTATGAAATTAGTTTGTTTTTTTTTTACATGGAAGTCACCATTTATCAAGGCCCGGAGGCTACTCGGGGATAAGGGTTATTGCAATGGGAAAATATCGTAGTAATCGTTAGTAATGTATATCTGATAAAGTGTCTTACTTAAGGAGGCGATTCATCAGGAATTGTTTATGTTAGACTTGAAGACACCCAAGTTGTAGTCAGGTGGGAAACGGCAGACGGAAGAGAGTTCCACGGGCGTGCACTTCTAAGAAAGAAGCGTTGTTCATTTGGAATATAAATTTTGATTTAGGCACAGATAAAGAGTGGGGAACATTACTGACAGTGGTTTCAGCTAGACGAGTGTTTTTCGCGAAAGATTGGTGAGGGAGAATCCGAGATAAGAGCTCAGACGAGTACTTGCCATGGAAGTAATGATAAAGCAAAGACAGGTGCGCAACGTCCCTTCTGTGGGAGAGCGGTTGCAGGGAAGAGAAAAGGGCACCCCCACTAGGCTACAAAGTCTATTTTGTACTCTGTCAAGTCAGGATAGGCTGTTTTTAGCAGCTCCTCCCCGGATATGGCAACAGTACTCCATCCTTGGACCTACTTGGCTTTTATATAAGATTTTATGTACGTGTTCCATTTCAGATCAAGGGTAAAGGTCAACCCCAGAAGCTTGTCAAAACATGGAGCCTCTCCAAGATGAGAGCAATCCATTTCAATTGATGCCCGATGAGGATCAGAGCGTCGATGATGTAAAGATAGAATCTTAGTTTTAGATGCATTGCAAGTAACTAGCCACCTCTTTCCCCATTGTACCACGCACTCGAGATAGAGGAGAGAGAATCAGAGAGAACTTTGTCATTTACGGCCTTTGATGTGTTGCCATAGATGGTCTTGTCATCAGAATAGATGTCAACGAATGATTTACGAGGGGCGTACAATAAGTAATGCCTCTGACTCACTTCCAATTGTCTGATCTAGCTGAAATTTTGCATGTGTAATGATTTATATCTCGACGGGTTATGTGGTAAATTACAGCTCTGAACTAATTGTAGTTTCTGTATTACAGGTGTTTGAACTGCGTCAGGTGTAAAATGGAGCCTGTTGAATGTCGAGCAGTGATCCGGTTTTTATATTTGAAAGGACGCACACCACAGAAGACTTTTGATTAAATGAAAGAAACTTATGGGGATAATGCCCCATCATATGTCCTTGTAAAATGCTGGCATCGTGAATTCAAACATGGTCGGAAGTCTGTGGAAACAGCCTCCAGACCTGGTCGCCCCCTTCTGTCATTGATAAGGCATCTCTCCGTCAAGTTGAGGCTGCCATTTTGGAAGGTCGCCGCATTAATATTCGCCAAATAGCCCGAGCTATCAAGATTAGTACAGGGTCTGTGGAAACTATCACTCATGACCATTTGTAAATGCATAAGGTGTCTGCCAGATGGATTCCCAGGTTGCTCACACCATTCCAGAAGCGATAACGCATCGAGTGCTCGAGGATGAATTTGGAGATGTGCCAAGAAGATGGGTCAAAGTTTTTCAAAAGACTGATTACACAGGATGAAACCTGGGCCCATCACTATGATCCAGAGACCAAAGTCCAGTCAATGCAGTGAAAGCACTTGGACTCACCACTTCCAAAGAAGGCAAGGGTGCAGCCTTCCGTTGACAAGGTCATGCTCACAGTCTTCTGGGACCAGGACGGAGTAGTGATAACTGATTTCCTGGCAAAGGGTACCACAATTACAGGAGCCTATTATGCTTCACTTTTGAGGAAATTAAGGGAAGCTATCAAAATCAAGAGGCGGGCAAGATCAGCAAAGGTACCCTCCTCTTGCAGGGCAACGCTCTGTTCGACAACTCGCATATCGCCAGATCAAAAGAACAGCCGTGTGGTTATGAAATCATCCCCCATTCTCCCTACTCTCTTGACCTTGCACCCTCTGACTATCACCTCTTTCCAGCCATGAAGTTGTTTTTGAAAGGAAAGCATTTCTCAGATGATGCAGCCTTGATTCCTGAAGTCACGTCGTGGTTGGAGGACCAACCTGGGGTGTTCTACAAAAACCGTGTTGGAAAATGGGGTAGAAATCGCTAGTTACCTTTAATACAAGCTTCTATATTTTAACTACCAGGTGTCCTCTTTGTCCCAATTGAAATGAACGGCGGTCGCCTCGATAAAGCACTCGGATTCGACAAACTTCTGAGACTGACCTTTACTCGTGACCTGAAATGGAAGACGTATATGGTCCGTTGCCAACATTTCTGAAAAGATGGTTGGATCATTCTACTCCTTCAGAAAGTATCTTACACCAGACACGATTCTCTACCTGTACAATTGAATACTGTTGCTATATTTGGGGTGGAGCTCATAAAAGCACCCTATTTTGCCTTGACAAGGTACAAAAACATCTTTGAAATTTATTGGGCGATGATCTTTTCAAATCTTTATTCTATCTATATTATTTACAGACGAGACGTTGCAAGTCTACTTCACCTCTATCTATACTTTTATAGTAAGTGTTCGACTGAGCTCTAATTTAATCTTCCCCCGTAAAACATTCACAATAAATACCTGTTTAGCTACAACAACCGACAATAATTTCCGTCACTCTTTATCTGTGCTAAAAACTAACCGAAAATTCCATGAGCAAAGTTTCTTTCCTAGAATTCTCCATCTGTGGAATACAGTGTCCTTAGTTTACTTCCCGGTTGACTATAACATGGTCGTCTTCAAGTCTAATGTGAATAAATTCTTATTGAGTAGTTTATTTGGATAATTTAGCCTTAACTGTGTTCTACCATGACAGATCTTGCCTCACCAAATATCTAACACTTAAAATTTATCCTTGAGTAGTCTCCTGGTCTTGATAAGTGTTGACTCTCGAAGTAAGAAAATAGTAGTAATAGAATAGTATAATATAACATTTACTATATTTTAGTGACTGATGTCTATCTATAAAAAAAAACAATTTGTCACAAAATCACGTTAAAATCATGGGAAGTTTTCACTTTAGGGTTAACTATAATAACTTAATCGTATTATATATCCATAACGTTTTGTTAAAAACTGAGTTTCTATTGTTGTAATCAAAAATTTTCCAAGGAGAAAGAAGAAACAGATTTCTAAATAGAAACTCCTATTCCCTCAAGAAGACACTTAATTGAATCAATTGGATCGATAATCGAACAATCAAGTAGAACCAACATAAAATCAAGATAATTTGAGGAATTCGAAAATAGGCATTACCAAAATTTAGGAAATCGTTCACGAAATAATAATTCTCGATTTCAAATTATTTTATAATTCATATTTCTGTTCCTTTCGAAATTCGATCGATTTTTTTTTTCAGAAAACCGCGTTTAAATATAATTGTAAAAATATCCCACAGAATTGAATATGAAGAAATTATTCTCAGGCTTTGTTTAGTATAATTGAAGAGAATTGTTGTTTTCTAAGGAATTAAGAACTTAAATATCAAACATTCACTTTGTTGCGTGTTTGAGGTTAGATTACATTGAAATATATCACGAGGAAAATAACAGCTAAATGACATTTAATTTCTATTTATTTCATCATTAGACTAGCAGGACGCCGTGACAGCTCCATAATTGTGAATGATTTACTTTGATAATGATATCTTTTTTGAACTAATAAATATTTGTACCGTCGAAATTTTGTGAATATAACAACCGATATGTAACGAGTAGTCCAATTAGAGTTATGCAAACGCTCTATCCGTATACAACAAAGTTTATATCATGGGGATTCGTGATAAGGTGCAGAATAGTATCTGCAATATGATTGGCCCCACAGATTCATGTACTCTGCCTATCCGTCTCCTAGAGACGTTATGTCGCTAGTACCAGTATTTCTTCTATAAAGACTATTATAGTTTGTGGTCCTCAAAATTATATTCCTTGTTTCAGTTCGTCTGACTCGTTGGTCAAGTGTTGTTCGCCAACTCGCTGTTTTATAATACAGATTTCTGTTCCAGTGGCTTCTTGCGACGAACTGCGGACATACATTATATATATACATGCGCGCACACACACACACACACACACACATATATATATATATATATATAAATATAAGTATATGTATGTATGTATGCATATATATATATATATATATATATATGTTGACGATGTTGTAGCTTTTTATTTAATATATTTATTTCTGTGAAATCGTGTAAATTTATCACCGTCCTACATAATTTGCAATTTTCCATATCACATTTTTTTCTTGTGAAAACAAGTAAATCTCCTTAAAATGAATGGAAATTATTAAAGTTTCCAAAACTGTGTCTAATACTTGATCGTCAAAGAAAAATATCCAATGTTTCAATGCGTCTTAAAATCCAAAGCGTGACTGCATAAATTGATATTACCGATCACTATGCGAGGTCACGGTGATTTAATGGTCTTAGTCATCAGGACTAAGGTCAATAGGCATAGCCTGTGTTTGCGATGCCATATTCTTTTCTGTTAGCTTCTCATTCTATTAAGATCTTTCCAGGAATGGTACGCTTTGGAAGCAATCTTCCTGCTGACAGTTTTCCACCTACTTTTATCCAAGATCATTTCAAGACTAAAATAAGCATCTCTTTTGTGATAATCATCTTTCGTTTATTTTTTAGTTTCTTACATCGTGTGGCTTCAATTAATGAAATATCGAACTTTGACTTTGTTGTGTGATTCAGATTTGCTTAAATTGAAATACGGCACTAAAAGACAATAACCGTAAATGAGCGCTTTATTTCCATACAGTTTTTCATTCAAACAGCGGAAACACATGCAAACTCTATAATGCTTTCTGCACAAATCGTTATAATTTATTCATCTACTAGTGCGGGACGCCCGGCTTTGTCAGGTCGTTAAATACGCTTAACTATATTTTAATTCATGTAGATTTTGTATTTATTTTTATAAAGCCAATTCTTTATTGAATATTATATTGAACCTAATATATACTAGTGATTTCAAAAGTTTTTTTTCTTGACTTGGGTACCATTAGCTACAATCGAAATCCAAACATTTACCGCTCCAGTCGCGTGTCCTACGATATAGCTATCGAGAGATTATGGTTAGAAATATTTATTATTAAACGATTTGAAGAAATCGATTGAATTTAGTAATCTAAGAAAGAAGTAAACATATGTCGTCAAGTTTGTATTTCGGCCGAAATATATTTACACTCTTTATTCATCCATCCAAACAAAGACTTTACTCGTTATAAACAATCATTAGTGTATGATTATTATTTCTTGTAAACTTCCGTGTTATGTTGTTTAAATGTTTATTGGTTAAATATTTACACACAGATACACACGTATACACTATTGCTTAATTTATATATATATATATATATATATATATATATATATATATATATATATATATACTAAAAGGTACCCGTCGTTGACTGGGTTCAAAAACAGCTTACAGAATTATGAAAGTATGATAGGTTATGTAAAGGAAGGGTTGTAATGAGATAGCTTCGAATTTGAGGGTATCAAAACCAAAGCAAAATATGATGAAAGTAAAAAGAAAATAGATAAACCCCATAATTTATTATACCATACTTGTTCACACTGAAACACTTATCACAATACTCTTTGGATCTATATTAAAAAACCTTGTTAATATTTGTGACATATTTCCATTCTATGGAGGTCAGGTGCGAACGAACACCCCATAATTTTATTATACCATATTTCTTCAAACTGAAACATAATTTTCAAAGTATACTTACACAGATAGATATGAAAAGTCTTTATTAAAGTTTGTGCGTATTTCCATTCTATGGAGGCCAGGCGCGAACGCAGACCCCACAATTCTATTATACCATCCTCATTTAAGTTAAAACATACTTATCAAAGTATTCTTATGTACAGCTATATCAAAAACACTTGTAAACTTTTTTTTTTGTGTTAAATTTTTTATTTCCATACTTTGTGGCCCAGGCGCGAACGCAGATCCCACAATTTTAATGAACCACTGTTCTGCCAGATCAAACATACTCATTCCTGTGTCTCGATACATCTTCTATCATTATATGTAATCAGTTTCTTTTTTTAATAGTCAACCATATAGGAGCCTATTCGTGACCACACACACACACACACACACACACACACACACATTCAGCTTTACATTATAGATATATATAATAACAATAATGTTTTTGAAATATTAACCCGTTGCCAGGTTATGAATGTTGTGAATAAAACAAGCAATATATCCAAATAATACATTTTGTTCAATATTATGCAAACGCTTTATACGCTTATAACAATGTTTACATAATCTAATGTCATATTTCTTTTACACTCATTACTTAAACGGAATGAATAAGATCTTTTCGGTTTCCCTTTCTTAGTAGAAGCAAATTTATTTTTTAAAACAAAAAAATTTAAAAAATTACTGTGACCGCAAAAGTATATAATTCATTACCTTTGCTTATACGCAAACATGTGTTTTCTTCTTGTTATTTTTATATACAATGTTTCAGCGATTGTCATTATATGGTATGGATCAGAACATTCTGTTGTTAGTATTGTTTGTTTGTTTGTTTGTTTTTTTTGGGGGGGGGCTAGTCTGATTATTTCTAGAAAAATATTAGGTACTTCCAGGAGAGACCACGTGACGGTTGCTAATATCCTAAGTAAAAGTGATTTCTGCGGATTAAACTGGATTCGAACTTCTGCAGTCACGCTCTGGATTTTAAGACGCGAAACATTGGATTTTTTTACGATAAAATATTAGATTCATTTATTGAAACTAAAATAATTTTCATTCATTTTAGAACTATTTAGCTGTTTTCCACATGACAAAAATTTGGAATCGAAAATTGCAAAATATGCAGGACGGTTATAAATTTACACTATTTCACAGAAATAAATATATTAAATAAAAAGCTACAATGTCAGCAATCTATATGCATATATATGTGTGTGTGAGTGTGTGTATGTTCATAAATATAATATTGTAGATTTTTAATAAGAGATTCGAACAGAACGAACAGATTCAGTTTAATTTCAAAATGTATAGATCTATGCATGTATATTGAACGCTATATTTGTAACTTAAGAGCAAATTGTATTTAACTAAAGATTTAAATCAACAATATAAACAACAGAATTAAAAACAACGGAAGTTGAAAAAGAAATGTTTATTCTTGTATATAGAAATGTTTATTCTTGTATATATACTAGCATGCCGCCCGGCATTGCCCGGTCGTAAAATACGCTTAAATATGATATTTTGATAAACGCAGATTTCGTATTTATTATTATATCATATCGGATCCAATATAAAGTAAAGATTTAAAAAACTTTTTTTAATGACTCGTGCGCCACAACCGAGAATCGAAACCAAAACAGTTACCTTACGATTTACTTTTTCTTTTGACAGTAATGACTGCGCTATGAAGACACGTTTGCTGCGATGCTAAAAATTTAAAAGAACTAATAGCTATTACGTAACCCCTGCATATTCGTAATGCTGCCGTTCGGCCTTCACCTGACAATTCCATTTATTTTAATTTTCACACTTGTGCACTGATTTTCCCTGACTAAAACCGAAATATAAAGTTTCAAATGGGTTCAAATAACCTATATATTATGTTTCATGTCTGTAGACCAAAAACTAACAGAGGAGTTAGGTAGGCAAATTTTTGAACAAAAACATATATGCATACATAAACATGTATAGAAAGATGTTTGTGTTTACTATAACATTTTACGCAAATATTACGCAAGTATAAACCATGTAGAATATCTGTATTTTAGTTTACTAAAGATGATCATCCTATAAGAAAACCGACGGAAAACTTATAGGAAATTAATAAAAATAAATATTTAAAAGAATAGCAAATTAGCTAGAGCCTTTCCAGATGAATGAAATTACCCAACACATATATAACAAAGTTGTATTTTCCTTTAAAAATATGGAAAAAGAGTTTTAATATGAATATCAATACACAAAAAAAACTTATAGAGGTATGTATATACATATATATATATATATATATATATATATATATATATATATATATATATATATATATATATGAGCAAATAGTTAATAAAACATGTTAAAAACACTTTGAAAAGGAGTTAAAAACATATTTAATCTGAAAAGGAAACACTTAATAAGTGGATAGTCCTTAATCCGCGGAGTTTCGAAGAAAAACTTTCCTTCTCATCAGAGGGTAGGAATTAGCAAAATGCTGGATCGGATTTTGCATACAAAAGTATTTGATGAAACTGCAAGTAAGTCAAAGATCTTACTTGATAACAAAAAGTAATAAAAAAATAAAAAAATAAAATAATAAATAATTTTATTATATATATATATATATATATATATATATATATATATATATATATACTAGCAGGGGTGCCCGGCGTTGCTCGGGTGTTTGGAGGTGTATGCTGTGCAAAAAAAGCAAAAAAACAAAAAAATGGTTAATTTTTTAAAACTTTGACCCCTATTATGACCCCTTAAAATTTATTGTTTCGGGCTCAAATCACTTTATTAAGTTAGATCCATGTTCAAGGAACCTAAATCTAAAATTTCAAGTGTCTAGACCCAAAATTGTCGGAGGAGTTTGGTAGAGTTCTTAAAGGTTAAATCGTTAAAATTTGACCCCTTAACAGCCAAATTTCTGGCTGACACCCGTCACATCGATTTTCCCAAATCTCAGTACCCGGTATTTCAAATTTCGAGTCTATAGACTAAAAATTGACAGAGTTATTGCGTAGGGAAATGTACACAGACACACAGACACACAGACACGTTCACTTTTATAGATATATAGATTACAGGTTAATGAAGCCTGTCAATCAACAAATGAATTAGCAACAACCCTTCCAACGTGAAAATTTCTATAGCAATTGTTCACCCTATATCATGTATATACCAATCGAAAAGTCGAGATTTTTTTCCTAGCGCTGCCTATTTGTTGAACACAATACTACATAACTACTTTTCGGCTAACTATCACATGGTTGTTTTCAAGTTCAACCTGAATAAATTCTACAAGAGCCGTAATGAAAAATAAATTGTACAATTCCCATTACGGTAATCAGTAACCCTTATCCCTGAGTTGTCTTTATGCCTTAATGAGAAGTGAATACATAAGGTTATACAATGAAGATAATTTTTAACATGTTTATATGTATATATTTCAATTGCAAGTTCCTTAGAAATCCATGTTATCAGACTAAAATCTTCCAAAGAACTACGAAATAAAAGAAAAGTATACATTAACTAGCAGGCTACTATGCGTAGCCCGGTCGTAAAACACGAATAAATATGATATTTAATTTCTGCAAATTTCGCATTTATTATAATTAGAGCCAATCCTCTACTGATTGTTTTATTTTACACAATATAGTAAAAGAAACGAAAAAAACTGAGACATGAATGTATTATATTTTTTCTAAAGAGCTCACTTCTTGTTAGAAAAAAAATAATGGAGCTGAGATCGAAACCAAAACCTAAAGCCAACTTGACACGATCTTTAAAAGGTGTTTTCAAGCTTACTTATTTTAACATAAAGAGTCTGTCATGTGAACGATTGACGCATGCACATTCGCAAAATAGTTTGAAAATCCGACGACACCATATACCGATTTTTCAATTTTGATCCCTTAGCCAACCATTTTTCCGGATGAAAACCGATTAAGCAGTTTTCCACTAAGTCTGTAGATCAAAAATTAATATATAGGTTGAGAATTGTCATCACACGCACATACATTCTCACTTTTATAGATATATAGATAGATAACGTTATGCATGCTATTGAATAATTATCAATAAACACGGGAGTTTAATTGGACACATCTATGAATCCACAGC
This sequence comes from Euprymna scolopes, assembly GCF_053919585.1. Taxonomy (NCBI): domain Eukaryota; kingdom Metazoa; phylum Mollusca; class Cephalopoda; order Sepiida; family Sepiolidae; genus Euprymna; species Euprymna scolopes. The sequence continues at coordinate 182,047,813 of NC_136484.1, read as the reverse complement.
AATACAATCATTTATATATGTATGTTTGTATGTATATATATATATATATATATATATATATATATATATACGTGTCAGGCCATGTCATATGCTATATGCGTGTCAGGTCATGTCATATGCTACTGGTACCATGTAACCCAGTACTACCTGCCTCATGGTCGGGTCACCGGCGACTAAACTGGTTCCGCCACCAGACTTGTTTGATGAGGAGGATGGCTAGTCTCCCTGAAGGATTAAAAACAAGACCTTCCAAAGGGCGAATGAACCCTTTTTGGGGGTCACCGGCCAACTAGCACCGTGTGTGTTTGTGTGTATGTATGTGTGCGTTATGGTGGAGAGGGCTCTCGTAAGCCGTGGTGAAGGCAATCTTTCTAGGAGAAGCACATCTCTAATTTAAAAAATATATAAAACGGGAGACAAGTACCCGTATTAAGCTGGTCTGCGGTTTAACTTGTTGCTGGCTATCTTGCTCTTGCTTGTTGCTGGATCTCAACATTTTGAACCGAGAGAGGGACTTAGCTGTCGTACAAAGCTAAGACTCTGTAACATCATCTGTGTATAGATACTTCCTCGCGCATTTGTCTATTAAAATGGTCCTGTGGCGATGGAAGTCATTTTTGGGCTCGTGTCTGAGGGAGTGGCACTCGTCTGACAAGACGTTGCAATCATATATATATATATATATATATATGCGTGTGTGTGTGTATGTGTGTGTGTGTGTGTGAAGTATTCTGTTGTTAAATAAATGCTAGTAATGATAAAATCTATAAGTTCGAGGAAAATAACCTGATAGGATCGATGTGTGCATGTAACAAAACCAAAAATAAAATAAAATAATATTCCAATCAAAGTAAATAAATAGTCCGACATCCAGCAAATAGATGAAAGTACATGAAATAAACGAGAATATTTACAACGCCTCTTCGTTAGGACAAAAATATATAGAAAATGAAGTCAGCCATGTTTTATGTATTGAACAGGAAAATAGTTGCAAATTCGAATGCGGGCTAGAATAGCGAAAAAAAGTTGGCTGATAAGGAATAAGAAGATAATACCTACAAGCATAAAACTGTACACCTCCTACGTAACGATCGGCTTTGTTTCTAAAATTAAACCTATGCATAAATAAAACGTATCCGATATAATAGGAACAGAACATACGCATTCAAAGACTTCCGGTAATTTGTTCCCAGCGACTATTTACATTTTAATTAAAATCCGTTCATTTTTGTTTCGGCTTTTGTTAGTTTGGTGTATCACGTAATAATTAGAATTTTTTTTTAGATTGCTCAAAGTTTTATTAAACCTAATGAATATTATGAATCCATATACTCTACTCTTAAAATGTACAGATGCTTAAAAATATTTAGATTGTCCGATAACATTTCGATCTATTGTGAGTAACAAAAGTTCAGGTTCCTTAATAATCCCTCTTCACCAGTATTTTGTTTACCGATAAGCGTCCGAGAGAAATATGCAATTTTTTATTAAGTGAAAACAAAATATATTGAACCAAGAGACAAATACAAAAATAAAGGAAAGTGAGTCAGTACGACTACCACGTATGCATAGTTCGTCTCTAATGCCAATAGACATATTGCCTCGGCTTTTATAGTAAGGATAAAAGTGCATTGTTATTGGTATTGGTTGGGCAACACAACAGTATTTAAAGTGTGGTAAGGGGTTAAATGAAGATATATGGAGATAGACAGATATCTGTTACTGAACTGTTACGTGATAATTAAAGATTACGATCTATCTTACCAACTGGAATAAGATATCTTACGAAGGACACACAAATTTACCTGTTCCTGAGTATTTTCTCGATAAATAAAAGGTCAAGAGAAAATATATTGATACATGCTGGGAATAAGTGGAAATAAGTGTTCCCGAACTCAGAAGTGAAACATTAAAATTGTAGATAATATTATGCTATGTTTCTTAGGTTAAAATCAAATGCCGATACTGTGAATATGTGTATTATAGTAAACAGTGAAATGGAGACACTCTCCTATGCATCGCATGTAATGAACATTAACAGGCGAAATTTTATTTATGGTGTAACTTTCATTGCGTTTAATATTGAGCAAATATATAGCAAAGGTAGTCATATGTGTGTGTACTTTCGTTCTGGCGATGAATAAATGGAAGATATCATCTAGCAAAAACTACTCAATGACAAGCAATATAGTTCTCCTTCTGCGAGACCAACAGCTGATGTGCTGACTGTAATATAAAACAGGAATAAAGATTCTATTTATAGTTGTCTCGTTTCTAGATCAATGGGTCTTGACATAGCTAAATCATTTTATAAGGGTATACTTCACAAGATATCTGTCTATGGAATCGTTAGAAATGTTCTTTCAACCATGAAAGCTTCTCTCTTTTATAGGTTTATTAAAGTATTCGTTGATGGGTAGAAATCCAAAGCTAAATGTTTCACATTTCAAACTCACCTTGTGTCATACTTAGATGTTTGTTTTCAAAAAAAAATTAAGAACGCCGCTTCTATATCAGTTCGACCATGTTAGTGACCTATTTGCATCACATCTCATGAACTTAAAATATATAAAGTGAAATAGGCTTCCCTCATGTACAGGCACGTGTAGGAAGATAAAACTATGCGTAGCTGATTATGTATGTTAAAAAGGGGAAATATGGTTAGCATCAAATTTGGAAAATAATCGCCAATGAACAAGTAAATAAGGACAATGCAGTTTTACAAGATGAGTGAAAAAATATAGAAATAGATGAGAGAAAGATTACATTAAGTAACGAAGGAAAAACAGATAAAAGCATTATTTTATTAGATGTGATATATGTGATGCATAAAGTGAAGAATAATTACGCATTCACGGTTAATATTCGTTGGCACCATTCATTGTATTGTTGGTGTCTAAACTAATTAGTTATCGAAAGTTATCGACGCCCTCGTCAATCTAACACGCAACAGACACACAAACACACACATACACACACACACACACACACACATATATATATATATATATATATATATATATATATATATTTGAACATATATATCTATTAAATTCACTGACGCAAGTTTCTATTTTTTTTATCACTCGCCTGACGACGACTTATGACAGTAGAAAACCTTCGGGAATAAGGCAAATTTCTTTTCACTCTCGAACAGAAAGTTCGAACACTAGCTCACCAAAAAGAAAAAAAACAGATTGCAAAAGAAACAAGCAGGAATTATTATTATCAATGAATATTGTATTAGAGAAAAAATACTGCACGAATAGCGTGTCAGATGATGAAAAGAAATCAAATAAAGTGCTCGATCGCGAATGTGAGAGCTGAAAATACAAATATTTATTTATAAACCAGGTACACACATATTCTAAAGGTGGGCCAGCGGATTCATTATATTGAATCAACCATTTGTGACTGAATCAATCAACTTATCAGCGACTTTGAAAAACGAAACAAAGCGATAAATAAACAGAGAAAAACGCCGTTTATCGGGCGGTGTTGTTGCTCGAAGTTCCTGTTGTAATGAAAGACCTTCGTAACTGAAACTAAGAGGTTCCGTTTACTGAAAAGAAGACAGGGATAGCAGGAAGAGTAATGTAGAGTGGGTGTGAGTATGTGATTGTGGGCGTATGTGCGAAACCATTCCCTGCTACATATACATATACATATACACATGCGCATGCTCACACACATACATACATACACACACACACACATTCACGTCCTGCATTACTCTCCCTTCCTTCCGTAAACTGAATCTCTTAACGTCGGTTACTAAGGTGTATCTTTACAACAGGAACTCCGGGCAATGACACCGCCCGTTAATCGGCGTTTTCCTCTGTCGTTTTGCTTTTTCAAAGTCGGTTATGAGTTGTGTTGATTTTATTCAGTCACTAATAGTAGATTCAACACAATGAAATCACTGGTCCGCCTTTGGAATATGTCTATATATTGTTTATAAATAAATATTTGTATACATATATATATATAATCGAGCCAGAGATGTCTCGTGTCGCGGGGTTCGAATCGTTCGACTGGTAGTAATTGTGACACCCTGCACTGAAGAATCCCGAAAGGATGAAACACTAGTGTCTGTAGGTATTTAATTATTATAGTAAAAAAATAATTATGACAGCCCCTTTAAGAAATACGTTTCTTATAGTTGAGCACTTTCTGTTGAATAAAAGTCGGTCAATTTAGCTCTTATGCGTAGATCGTCGTATAACGACTTGATCACTGTCTGTCTGACGTAATGAACATTTAAATTTAAAATGTTTAAAATTCAACGCTATTTCACACGATTAATGGTAGCCGAATGGATACGGTCTCCGCTAATCGAGCCAGAGATGTCTCGTGTCGCGGGGTTCGAATCGTTCGACTGGTAGTAATTGTGACACCCTGCACTGAAGAATCCCGAAAGGATGAAACACTAGTGTCTGTAGGTATTTAATTATTATAGTAAAAAAATAATTATGACAGCCCCTTTAAGAAATACGTTTCTTATAGTTGAGCACTTTCTGTTGAATAAAAGTCGGTCAATTTAGCTCTTATGCGTAGATCGTCGTATAACGACTTGATCACTGTCTGTCTGACGTAATGAACATTTAAATTTAAAATGTTTAAAATTCAACGCTATTTCACACGATTAATGGTAGCCGAATGGATACGGTCTCCGCTAATCGAGCCAGAGATGTCTCGTGTCGCGGGGTTCGAATCGTTCGACTGGTAGTAATTGTGACACCCTGCACTGAAGAATCCCGAAAGGATGAAACACTAGTGTCTGTAGGTATTTAATTATTATAGTAAAAAAATAATTATATATATATATATATATATATATATATATATATATATATATATATGAACAGTAGATGCATATGTGTGTAAATATTTGCAGATAAACTCTTAAACTGCTGGTCACATAACAAGGAAATTAACAGGAAATAGTAATTATTCACCAAGAATTGTTTATAACGAGTCAAATCTTTGTTTAAATCGCAAATAACGCGCACAGAGATATCGGCAACTTGAAATGCGAAATGTTCATTTAAACAGGAAGACATGTTCGTACTTTTTTCTTCGAATTCTCACATAAAATTAATTTCTTCAAGTGTGTTGATGTTTGGGGTATATTATCTTTCTCTCTATAAAAACATCGGTGGAGAATACGGCTGGGTTATTTAACGTTTTTGGTTTCGATTCTAGCTTATGGCACCAAGTAATTTATATATATATAAATATATATATATATATATATATATATATATATATATATATATATATATATTTGCCATCATATCTTTTTGTATTAATATCTTTTTGGCTTTAAATATATTTAAACCTATTTTACAGCAAGCGGAATTAAAATATTTATTTACAAGCTTGGAAAATAAAACCTTGTTTAAATTTCTTAGGGTCTTTTAAGATAACAAATATTTTTTTTATAATAATATTTTGCCGGAAATTCCATTACTAACGAAGAAAAACATTCAATGAAAAAAATTCATACTTTTCTTAAGTAAATCTTCTACGACAAGGGGACAAAAATTTTGATATAAAAGCTTTGGCTTAATGTCAGATTCCTGCGTTTCTTTTCTTCTTTTTTTCATTTTTTTCCGAATAATACGTAAATATTGTTCGAAATTCTAAATTTGGAAATATTTATTGTCTAGCCTAACTTTTATGTTATTTTTCTTTAAATTACAGTATTACTCCTGCTCCCTTAAGATAATTTTCTTTCTTCGAAATAGCTTTTTTGTCACTTCAAATAACTTTTCTGTTTCTATATATAATCTCTCGTTTTCGTTTCCGTAAAAAAATAAAACGAAGACATCCCTATATATGTTCTTTTTGTTCATTCTTCGATTAAATAAACAAACATTTATTTCAAACCAAAATTCTTAAGTTTTTGAATGCGTGTGTTAGGATTTTTTTAGAATTTTTTCCTTACACATTTACTGAATTCAAATATTTTCTAGAAAATTATGATAACACAAAATAGAGGTTTATTTTAATACAAACTAGAAATTTTCGTAACTGATGACATATAAATAATCATTAACTTGGTTACTCTGACTAAAATACAAATTTTTAAGTATGATTTACATTAACTACAACTCACTGTTCATATTTGAAATGTCGACTTTTATAGGTTTTCGGCTATGCTGACAACAAATATCACAGGTGAATTTGGGGTTGAAAAATAGTTTACCAAATATGTAAACACATGATATCGAAGGTAAAATCTAATGTAATCACTGGCAGCCATTTTTTCATAACATTAGTAATACGTGTGCGTAACGGCTTTCCGATTAACACTCACAACCTCCCAATGTTAAGAACGGCTTTCCGAATAAATACTTCCAAACTTCCCATGTAAAGAACCACGTTCTGAATATACACCTTCAACCTTTCCATATGGTTAGAACGGCTTTCGGAATAATTACCCAGAACATCCCCATGTTAAGAACAGCCTTCGGAAAAACACTCTCAGCCTCCTCATTTTGAGATACTTTCCCATGTTAAGAACGGCTTCTAGAATGAACACCCCCACCATCGTTATGTGAAGAACAGCTTCCGGAATAAAACCTCCCATTTTTTTATGGGGAATGAAAAAATATTTGCTTTGTCGTCTGCTTCAGTTACACGCATTGAAATTACTAACTACTCTGTTGTGAAAACAAAATGGCTTCCATGGATTAAATTAGCTTTACGTTGGATATCATATGTTTTCATATCTGGTAAACAACTTACCAGACACAAATTTAAATGTGATATTCGTTGTTAGCATACCCGACAACCTTTAAAGACGACATTTACAATCCTAAAACTGCCACGAGACTGAAATCAACCGATGAAAGGTTGACACGAAAGCAATAATTCAAATATAAGCAGATATTCTCTTGACCATTAATTTTAAATGAAATTCAATAAAATTTAATTTGCTCAAATACAATAAATTTTATAAAGTTTATGTTCGTCCACCCCGCGTCGGTAGAAGTTCCAAGCGGCAGTTGCCATGTCAATTTACGGTAGGTATAATTCTGTTCTTTTTACATCGTATTCCGAAATCATCCTACACCAGAATTTTACATTATTAATCTTTAATTATTATATTATTATATGTTACTCTTATAATTGTAAAAAAAGAGAGATAGTTTTAACAAAACATTATAGTCTGCATTATCAAACAAAATGCTGATACCCTTGAGAATAAACGTTTGTTTCTGTCCCGAATTCTTTCTTTCCATTTAAAATGTGATCTGAAATTCCGGTATTTCTGCAATACTTCGTGGTAACCATGTTTTTGGTTTTCAGTTTTGAGAATATTATTATGGGGACATTTATTTGATGATCAGTCTATAGCAATGTTATCCAATCACATCCTTTTCATTGGCACTGGTTCAATAATATTGGATGGAGATCTTCGCTTGCATAAATTACCATGTGACCAGAGATTAAATTCAAGACCTGGTGACTCAGGTTTCCCCAGATATTGTTCCAAATTTGGATGGCTTCGTGAAAGAGCAATATTTCACTCTAGAAATTATGCTGTTGATATGATCAATTATAATCTTTTGCAAGACTTATCAATCCCTTGGTTGTGTTATTAATGAAGATCAGGCAGTAGAATTTCCTGTAGAATTCGCTATAGCCGCCTGAAATACCATGGCATAACCTAATATTGAAGGAAAGAGGTCCATTATATTATTAAGAAATCGTATTCTGCCAAAACTGTATAGTGGCACACGGTTTTCAATAAAATCATTGAAAACTAATTTTCTGGAAGCCATTATCATAACTAGAAATTTTAAGGGTGACACGGTGTTGATTCCCCGAATTCCCCTTATTACTTCTGACATGCTATTTCAGTTAAAGCGTTTACAATTCCCAATAAAATTTAGTTTTGCCATGTCTATAAATAAAGCTCAATGTCAAAGCCTCAAAGTTCTGGATTTAATCTTCAGACACCTTCCTTTTCTCATGGCCAGTTGTACGTTGGTTGCTCACGCAAAACTCTACATTTACACACCTGTTAAATATGTTGTTTATGGAGAGGCTCTTCAAAATTAACGCTAAATGTACATTTATTAGTGTTCAGATATGCAATGCTGGAAACTACATTTTAATTGTTTCATTAACAAAAAAGATTAATAATGTCATCTTTATATATATTGTGCATTACTTAGTAAAAACAAAAATAGATTTAAAAGTTTTCAGAAATGCACTACGATATAAAATGATACTTGTATCATATTTTAAAGGAAGAAAGACTAAATAATAAAAGATTAAGCTAGAAAAAAGATTAGGGCTACTAGTTCTGAAGATTTGAAATTTTATCATTCAGTAGCTGTTGCTTTATGTAATGACATACGTTTCCGAAAGGATTGAGGTCTGGAGATTGTCCAGGCCAACGAAAACACGGAATATCATGCTCTTCAAAGAACCTCTTGACATTGACAGCTGCATAAATGGCAGCATTATGCTGCATGAAGATGGGATTATCATTCAAAATAACGTAGAAAATGTTGTTTTTTTTTACACAGTGATCACCACTTATCAAGGCCCGGAAGCCACTCAGGGATAAGGGTTAGTGCAAGTACATTACGTTAGTGTGGAGATTTGATGAAGTGTTTAATTAAGAGAGCGGTTCATTATGAATTTGTTAACGTTGGACTTGAAGACATACAAGTTGTAGTCCGAAGGGAAGCAGGAAGACGGAACAGAGTTCCACAGGCGTGCGGTTCTAAGAAAGAAGCTTTGTTCATGGAATCCGCGTTTTGTTTTAGGCACAGATATAGAGTGGGGGAAATTTTTCACAGTAGATTCAGCTAGTCGGGTGTTTTTCGTGAAAGATTGGCGAGGGGGGGACCAGAGATTGGAGTTAAGACGAGCACCTGCCATGGAAATAACGATAAAACAAGGAAAGGCTCGCAACGTCTCTTCTGTGGGAGAGAGGTTGCAGGGTAGAGAAAAGGGCATCCCCCACTAAGCCACGAAGTCTATTTTGTACTCTGTCAAGGCATGATAGGCTGTTTTTGGCCGCTCCTACCCAGATATGGCAACAGTATTCCATCCTTGGACGTACTTGGCTTTTATATAGATAGAGAATTGCATCAGTAGTGAGATATCTTCTGGAGCGGTAGAAGGATCCCACCATCTTTCCAGCGACCTTGGCAACAGACTTGATGTACGTGTTCGATTTCAGATCAGGAGTAAAGGTCAAACCCAGAAGCTTGTCAAAACACGGGGCCTCACCCAGACGAGAGCCATCCATCCCAATTGATGCCAGCTGGGGATCAGAGCGTTGATGATGTAAGGATAGGAGTTTGGTTTTGGATGCATTAAAGGTAACCAGCCACATCTTCCCCCACTGAACCACGCGCTCGAGATCAGAGGAGAGAGAATCAGAGAGAACTTTGTCATTTACAGCCTTTGATGTGTTGCCGTAGATGGTCGTGTCATCAGCATACGAATGATTTAAGTATGTGTTTAGGGAGGTCATTGATGTAGATCAGGAAGAGAGTTGGGCCCAGGATTTACCCCTGAGGGACTCCAGCATATATATTGCAGGCCTCCGATTTTTGTCCATCTACCACTACTCTTATGAACCTATCGGAGAGAAATGATTTAATGATTGAGAAAACATTTCCAGATATACCGTAGCTGGAAATCTTGTGAAGTAGACCCTTATGCCATACCTTGTCGAAGGCCTTTGATATGTCAAGAGCAATTGCCCTAGAAAGGAAGCCTTTGTCAAGAGATTCACTAATCCTGTGGGATATAACCGTCAGCACATCTGCGGTAGATCTTGCAGAGCGGTAACCATATTTTGTGTCACTAAGAAGATTATTCTTGCTGAGGTGGTTGACTATTTCTATTTAATATGGATTCCAGCAACTTGATTCTTAAATACAGGCAAACTGATGAGATCTTCCAGGGGGTCGGAAAGCACTTCTCCTTAAGGCAGCGCTTTAATAGTTTCGTAAGTATGGGAGCAAGTTCTGGTTGAAGCTTTTTTAACACTATAATTGGGATGCCATCAGGGCCAGTTGCTTTACTGGAATCTAGGTTCTTTATTAGCTTGGCAACCTCATCCACGGATATTTGTATTTTACGTAGCTTGTTCTGTGTTATAGGAGGAAATATGGGGAGTTGATGGCCTTCGTCGCATAGGGTAGAATTAGCTAAAAAGTTCTTTGCAAATTGTTTGGCCTTGTCTGACGCTGACGAGATGATCTCTGGTCCATTGATAATGGTTGGGATAGAAAGTTCCCTTCTGTTCAGGGTCCTATTTGTTATTTGCCAAAACTGGTGGGATCCAAGCCGCTGATCAGCTACCTTGGATTTAACAGACTGTGCATATAACCCTCTTGCATTTTTTATTACTCTTTTACAGTGGTTGCTGGCAGTCCTGAAAGCAGCTTTAGTCTCAGTGCATCTATTACGTTGGTAGCTATGGAAAAAGTGATTTCTGTGCGCGATAGCAGCAGCACATTCTGGGAAGAACCATGGCTGACTGTTAGGTTTTTGTTGGAATCTTTTAGATGGTATGAATTGGTATATGCCTACAATTAACCATTCGGTCGGATCTGATGCTATAGAGGGCACTTCCTTTTTAAACATGGAGTGCAGAGGTAAATCAGATATCCCAGTCAGCCAACATGTTAATATATATATATATATATATATTGAGTAAGATGATTGTTAATTTATTATTAAAAAAATAAGTTTCATAAGAAAGAACAAATAAAATCAATAAATTGTACGATCGTTTTGGAAACAGTTTTTTCATTGTGATAGACAATGAGTTTTGGACAATAATTTTATCATATACTTTTTTAAACAAAGTCTCCTCATCAGCAAAAATATTGGATGAGTTTTTTTCTAAAGACACCAAAAATATACCTAGCATTTTTTAAGTAAGGCAGATTTATCTGGAAAATATTAAAATATAAAGGAAAATAGTTACTTTTGATAAAAAAGTAAGATAAAAAGTAAAATAAAATAAAAATAGAATAAAATAAAATCTGGTTGAAAGGTAAGGTTAAGAGAGTGTAAATTTTAAATATTTTTAACAAAAATATAAATACGCTTAAATGGTTCACCTTCTAAAAGTCGTACGTATCATCGTCAATGCATTCATGGAGATGGTAAATGTAGTTTATGAATGCTTTAAAATGTTGATATATACAAACTTTCAAAGGAAACGCCAATGGAATAATATTAACAGTTAAAATCGTTAGTAACGTTAAATTTAAAATCAGCTGAAATGTTTCAATTACAAAGGGAGATAATAAAAAAAAATAATAAAAAAATAAAGGATTTCACTGTTCAAAGGGAGATAACCACTGATTAGTAATTAGTTGATTTTTTAGAATAGATTAATCCTATTGGAAATAATTAAATAAAAAACCGATTTTTAATTTTAATTATAAATTATCAATCATCAAGCTAATTATATATCTACATTAAACGAGCACTGTTTCTTTTCTTTATTTTAATTGTATTAATGAATTTACTAATATATTAAAATATACTCTGCTCTTTAGACTCTTATTCTAATCCCCTAAGTATATATATATATATATATATATATATATATATATATATATATAAATATATATGTATATATTAATGCATTTTGTGATATGCTAGATGTTTATTAAATTAAATCTAACATGTAATGTTCCAAACGTACACAGTACACACACACACACATATATACACGTATATATATATATATGTGTGTGTGTGTGTGTGTGTACTGTGTACGTTTGGAACATTACATGTTAGATTTAATTTAATAAACATCTAGCATATCACAAAATGCATTAATATATACATATATATTTAGGCAGCGTATACGACAATTTCCAATCATTTGAGAGAGATTAGAAAGATTTTTTAAAAAAAACTTAAAAATAGGTGCTTCAGGAATCGAACGACAACCAAAGAAACTCCGTCATCTTTCAAGTGTCATATTTCCTTCTTTTACGCTACAAGAACGACCCGTTTCTCGACTTGGTTGTGACTCACGATTAAAAGTGGTTCTTTACGACAACCGGTGACGCTCAGTGATTTACTAGCATAGAGACGCTACTTTGTCCGATATTGAATGAGGATTAACAAATGTCCAACCGCTCAATGCGCTTTTTTTCATCGAAATCAGTGAAATCGCTCATTTATCAATCAAATCGATTGATTGCTTGCTCTAATTAGAGATCGCTCCCGCGGTGTACCGGAAAGAAGTTTTACATACCTTCTCGCGGTGACTTAGTCCGCAATACATTGTAGTTTAAATCATACTGTAGAGAATATATTGTTTATCTGCAAAATATAAAGTTTAACATACAATAATCTAGTATAATGGTTCAATTGTGCTCTAAAAAGAAAGGTTCATTTCAAACGTGACTCTGTTTGATCAAAAAATCAACTTGTGGTCTTATTAAATCATTTTGGCATAATCACTTGAATTAATGTTAAACGTGCAAAAGTCAAATATAATGGTTTAATTGTGCTCTAAAAAACAACATTCATTTAGACGGTGTCTCTGCGTTATATTTTAGTTATTTTAAATAGAATTTGCAATTTGAGTTTGTTCGTTACTTAATGAGTTGTATGATCGCGTTGTAAGTGTGTGTTATGTAGTTTTTATTTAATCCTTATTTTGTTCTTTAGTCGTTACATTTCAGAAGCTATGTTTCTGACAAAGGGAACAGAATTGCTGTTTTCTTTATCAAACTCTAACTAGATATTTCTGAATTATTCTGATTATGGATTATGGATACTCATCAGAGACATACATTCTGAAATACATCAAGTACCTTTCAGTGAATTTTCAAAAAGATTGTCCTAGCCGTTTCTGAGTCGGTAGATCATGAACTCACGCACAGTCTCTCTCTCTCTCTCTCTCTCTCTCTCTCTCTCTCTCTCTCTCTCTCTCTCTCTCTCTCTCTCTCTCTCTCTCTGTAATGTAAAACCTGCGTCAAAAATGATACAAAATAATTATGCTCCGCTAATGTTCACAAAAGCATTCCTGGAAATCAGAGAAAGATTTTCGTATTTGTACTGAAAAAGTTCAGATTATCATTAGAAATGTTCATATTATTTTTTAATTAATTAATAACAATGAAATTGGAAGGCTAAAAATATCTGAATATTTGTTAATATTGTTATTTTTACGAACATTCAATTTTGAATAATACATTTTTAAAACAATTCAAGAATTTCTGCAGTCAGTAAAGAAATTGAATAAAAGGTGCTGGTTTTAGATATGCATGTATTTTGGCTTTTTGATAATTGTTTTGCCAGGAGACACATGCACATATATAATATATATGACGATATATAGATAGATAGAGAGAGAGAGAGAGAGAGAGAGAGAGAAGGAGAAATGATATTGGCGACAAACATAAAAGAAAAGAAAAATACAGATAGATATTTGATTTTTTATTTATAATGTACAAGACGCCTACCCGATGATAAGATAACGAGTGATACTTACATGCAGTAACATAAAAACGGCTGTAGTTTCGAAAAGTGATATAATTAATAAAAGACTTCGACAATTTTTGAAGCGGAACTATTTTATATAACTCCGAAAATACACTTAACAAAATCTAATAACAAACTTTGACAATATTTAAGTTTCTTCAGATAAGAAGAAACGTGTGAAATTGGTAATAATTAACACAGACAACTAACTAGAGATATAATCATTAAAATACCAATTCTGATTCCTTAATACTTGCAATATTAATGACAAAACCAAACTTCCTAGTAGTTAAGTAAAAAAAAGAAATAGAGCCTGGCAACTAGCTAAACGAAGCCTTAGATTCCACTAGCAAATATACAGTTATAAGAGAGATAAATATAGAAATTATAATATTTAAAAGAAAAATCCGTTTATTTTATTACTACTTATCTTGGAAAAACGTTTAAACTCCGAAGGGTCATGTGATGTCGCAATCGGGTTATTTGAAGTGCCCAATTACGACGTACTTAATATTTCTTAGGTAATATATATTTAAACAACAATGTGAAAGTCTTTAATCCTTATATTTACATATTTAGTAATTCAGTTCAATTTATATTGATTCACTGCGCTCCACTTAAAAAGGATATACTGTTTAACCCGACTTCAGTTTAAAATAAAGAGGGTGTGTAAAAGTAATTCACCAACAAAGGGAGAACTGGCAGAAGTGCTAAGTAATCTGCGATTCCTGCAGCGTATATTCACATTATTACAACTTTCTTCTCTCCGTAAACATAGTCTCGACACCACCCTCTGGCATGCCTGTGGGCTGTTTTTGGCCTCAGGTGCCTGAGTGAGTCAAAAAGGCCGTGGAAAAGTCGGTATAAAACACCGTAAATAGCATCACATATTTCTTAAGCAGTTGATGCCGCTTTTAGGTGGGGTAAAACATGCAACTATTGTTAACCAATCAGCCGAGTTGTAGATGTAAGTTTCGCACATAATCAGTCGTTTTTCTTTTCGGGGTCTTTTTTTTAATATTTATTTGTTTATCTTGTTTCTTTTTCTCTTTTCCCCCTTGGCCGATAATCAGGAAATCAAGTTTGTGTTAGTGAAATGATTGAGGCTGTGAACTTTCTCCTACATCTTACAGCTCTCTTTACCCTCACCCTCTACTCGCCCCCTCTTTTCTCCAAGTCCTTTCCTCCTCTCTCCGCACACCTTACTATCTTTCTCTACTACCCCAACTATTTCCTCTTACTTTGCTATTCCCGCGCGTCCTCTCCGCCTAGTGTCCGAATTTTGACTCCGTTGGTCCAAGATCAAGAAGCTTTCTTGACGTTAGAATGATTGATTAGAAGTATATCACCGCACACTGCCTCATCACAAAAGAAGTAAACCTGAAATTAAACATTTCAGGAAGTCGATTTCGTCGCAAGTCTGGATGAATGATAGAGGTTAAATAAAAATATTTAGCGATCATGTCTCGAGTATTTAAAGAATACTTTCCTTGGAAATTAGTTTGCAATATATTGATATTTAAGTATGAACAAAATAATTAGCTTGCTCATACATCATATAAATTTTCATATTGGGAATGTCCACTAAAATTCCAAAGTATTTGCCTGGTTTAGAAAACAAGACAAGTATAACAGAAATGACTTCGTAGACTAAAAGAATCATGCTTATATTTAAATATAAGCATGAGAATTAATTATACGGCACAATCACGTTGACACACCGGTTCTCGCCAGATCACCGAAGTAAGGCAACGTTTAGCCTGGCCAGTACCAGATGGTGACCATTTGGGAAGGTTAGGCGTGGGGCCAGCACCCTCACCCTGTAAAAAGAACTCCTCACTACAAAAGCATCTACAAAAAGTTGTAGATGGCCTATGCCCCTCTAGGGGCTCAAGGGCTATTTGTGTGTGTGTGTGTGTGTGTGTGTGTGTGTGTGTGTGTGTGTGTGTGTGTGAGAGAGAGAGAGGGAGAGAGAGAATTAATTGCTAAATAATAAAACGAAAAAATAAATGATAAATCAAGAAATTAAGCAAAAGTCTTAAGGCAAATCTATAAAAACAACAGTAGATGTATAGTACTTATACAACAGGAATAATTTATAACAAGTGACTTTTTTTGATGGATGAATAACGTGTACAGAAAAGTGTCGGCAAATTGAAATGCAAATGTTCATTTCAACTAGTCCTCATATTCTCTTTCTTTCTGCGCATGCTCAGATTCATTTAATTTCTGCAAGTCAATATTAAATCTTTCTCATCTATCTCTCGATATCTACACTAGTATGTATTAGGTACAATATAATATTCAATAAAGAATTGGCTCTCTAATAATAAATACAAAATCTGCATGAGTTA
Source organism: Euprymna scolopes (assembly GCF_053919585.1). Lineage (NCBI taxonomy): Eukaryota > Metazoa > Mollusca > Cephalopoda > Sepiida > Sepiolidae > Euprymna > Euprymna scolopes. The sequence continues at coordinate 182,031,962 of NC_136484.1, read as the reverse complement.
AAATATATTTAGACCCGGCAAGGCACTCCGCCTTCACTAGTAATACGAATAGAAGTATTAGAATCATTACAAAAACATTCAAGGAAAATCTAGTAGTATTGTACATTGTACTTAAGTTGTGTACATTGTAATCAAGTTGTGTACATTGTATTTAATTTGTGTACATTGTACTCAAGTTGTGTACATTGTATTTAATTTGTGTACATTGTACCCAAGTTGTGTACATTGTATTCAATTTGTGTAAATTGTACTCAAGTTGTGTACATTGTATTCAATTTGTGTACATTGTACTTAAATTGTGTACATTGTATTTAATTTGTGTACATTGTAATCAAGTTGTGTACATTGTATTTAATTTGTGTACATTGTAATCAAGTTGTGTACATTGTAATCAAGTTGTGTACATTGTACTCAAGTTGTGTACATTGTATTTAATTTGTGTACATTGTACTCAAGTTGTGTACATTGTATTCAATTTGTGTACATTGCACTCAAGTTGTGTACATTGTATTCAATTTGTGTACATTGTACTCAAGTTGTATACATTGTACTTAAATTGTGTACATTGTATTTAATTTGTGTACATTGTAATCAAGTTGTGTACATTGTATTTAATTTGTGTACATTGTAATCAAGTTGTGTACATTGTATTTAATTTGTGTACATTGTACTCAAGTTGTGTACATTGTAATCAAGTTGTGTGCATTGTACTCAAGTTGTGTACATTGTATTCAAGTTGTGTACATTGTACTCAAGTTGTGTACATTGTATTCAAGCGTTATCCTTAAGATTTCAGCCGTTTTCATTATTGTTATCCATTGTATCTTCTCAGCCATCCTCCTGATTTCGACCTCTCGTTTTCTTTTTTCAATGGATTTGTCCTACTATTATTGACGTTATCTTGACTTTTTTATTTTCGATATCACTTTCAGCTCTCTGGCCAGTTCTCCGCATTTCCTTCGCTTCTCCATCATCTTGATACTCACCCTGTGTTTACTAGAACGGCAAAATCTACTATCTGGTTGCAATTTCCTTCCTTCTTAACTTTTGAGATTTGGTCTTCTTGATTGTTTATGTCTCATGGGATTTTGTGATTTCCGTTTTCAAGCACTGCTGCCGGTTTGAGCTTGTACCATTGATCTGGGGTTCAAGATGCAATTGTTTGCATGATTTTAAATATACTGTGTTCCCCCACTTGATCTTGTCTATTATAATATTTTTCGTGCCTGTTCTTGTACTCTCTTTGGGAAAATTTGTTGCCTTCACTTATTATGTGGTTTATTGTTTCGTCACATTATCCACACTTTTATTTTGCTATTTTCTTGTCTCGTATGCTTTGCTATAGTTGGTTCTCCTCGCGTTATCTTGTTACTGAGGATTCAGTTTCTCTGTCTAGGTTTCTTTTTCGTAACGATATCACAGTGTTTACGCGAGTCTCATCTTTTATCATTCTTATTAATCGTTAGTGTAGCAGTGTTTTTTTCTACAATAATTAACCTTTCTGTGTTCTGCGTTATATACAGGGTGGCTCAAAAAAAATAGGTGCCATCACTAATTAGGCCCCGTTTCTTAGTGTTTTGTCCAAATGAAATGAAACTTTGGTCATAACTAGTTTATTATATTCAAAAGATCACATCAAAACACTAGGCTCTTTGGCCTTTTTTTCTCCGTTCTACAGCATATGTTCTAGATGGCCTCCATTTAACTTCGTGCATTTCTTGAGGCGCAGCGTGAAGTTGTCCATGGCGTTCTTACAGACCGAATTGGTAATGGCTCTCATCTCCTCCCTGATGGATTCCTTGAGTTCAGTGATGGTTCTGGGTTTCCCTGCGTAGACTCTACTTAAGATAGCCCCAAAGAAAAAAATCTGGGGGCTTAGGTTCGGGCTTTGGGGTGCCCACTCAAAATCAGTCTTGAGACAGATCACTCGGCCTCCGAAGTTCTTTTTCAGCCAATCTCGGGACAGGTTTGAGGTGTGAGAACTTGCTCCATCCTGTTGGAACCAGAACTTGCTCATGATCGACGGGTAGATGGTCATGAGCTCACTCTTGAGGTTTTTGAGGACCTCTACATACCGATCCTTGGTGACTGTCACTGCTGCGCTAGATTCGTTGATGAAGATTGGTCCGATGATGCCTCCGAGATTTCAGCCCACACCGTGCACTTAGGATCGTGCAGGGGCTTGGTGGCTACTCCATTGGGTCTGGAGGATCCCGAGAAGACATTTGTCTTGGAGTTCGCCTTTCCATCAAGATGGAAGTGGGCTTCGTCTGAGGTCCAAAGGAGGTTAAGGAAACTTGGTGTCTCCTCGATCTTCTCCAGCATCCTGACTGCCATAGTCCTCCTCTGCTTCTTGTCTGCGGCTGTAAGGATCTGCAGCGTCTGTATTCTGTATGGGTAAGCCTTGATATCGTTCACCAGCACTCTCCTTCAAGTCTCACGGGACATACCGACTTCGCTTACAAACAGAGCGTTTCGGACTCTGCTGGAGAGACTCTCTCACTCTTTCAACCAGCTCGGCTGTTCGTTTCTTGGGATGTCCCAAGTGGCTTGGACGGTTCTCTCTGGCAGTGTTGAGGTTCTCTACGGTCCCATACTTCTCAAAGTGGTCCATCCAGTTCTGAATTCTGCTTTTAGATGGAGCTTTTTCACATTCCAACTGACGCATGAAACTGTCCTGGGGTTTTTTTAACGAGCCAGTCTTGTAGTAAAATTTAACACAGAGTATTCTTTGTCCCAGATCCCACTGGGGTCTTTGTGTACTCACGGTCGTTGATTCTGCCATGTCCTGTAAAATAAGGGCAATCGGTGAATAAATAATGGAGATATCACATAAAGTGTACACGGGGCCCGTTTTTGGGGGTCACCCTGTTTTAATTAGATTCTTCATATAGATTTGTTTTTAGATAATCTTTGCTAATTTACTCTTTCATTTCTGTTGATTTAATAGTGTCTGCTTCCAGGAGACTTATATATACTTGTAGGTTGCATGTTTGCTTAGTATCGTTATTTTCCATTTGGTAGGTGAGTTGCATACCTTCGTTGCTACAGTTTTTTTTTTATTTTCTTGTAACTAGAAGTTTTTTTGTTTTTATTTTACATAGGCGTCACCACTTATCAAGGCCGATAGGCCACTCAAGGATAAGGGTTAAAGAGTGTAGAGTAGTCAAAAGGGCAATATAGTAATCGATAGTAATGGAAGTTCGGTAAATTTGTTAACTTAAGTGGAACGGCTCATCAGAAACTTGTTCACGTTGGACTTGAAGACAACCATATTATAGACAGCTCGAAAGCAGGAAAAAGGAAGACAATTCTACAGGCGTGCAGTTCTAAGAAAGAAGCTTTGATCATGGAATCTACGTTTAGGTTTAGGTACAGATAAAGAGTGGGGAAAATTATTGATAGTGTTTTCAGCTAGTCTAGTGTTTCTTGTGAAAGTTTGGCGAGAGGGGGGGCCATAGATTGAAGCTCAGTTGAACACTTTCCATGAAAATAAAGATAAAGCAGAGACAAACTCGCAACATCTCTTCTTTGAGATAGAGGTTGCAGTGAAGAGAAAAAGACATCTCCCACCAGGCCAAGGAGTCTATTTTGAACCCTATCAAGGCAGGACAAGTCTTTTCTAGCAGTTCCTGCCCATATGTGGCAACAGTATTCCATCCTTGGACGTATCTGGCTTTTATATAAATAGAGAATTGCATCAGCAGTGAGATATCTACTGGATCGATAGAAGGATCCGACCATTTTTTCCAGCGGCCTTGGCAACAGATTTGATGTACGTATTCCATTTAAGATCAGGAGTAAAGGTCAAGCCCAGAAGCCTGTCAAAACTTCAGGCCTCCCCAAAAGTAGAGCCATTCATTTTAATTGATGCCAGATGGGGATCAGAACGTTGATGATGTAAAGATAGAATCTTGGTTTTAGATGCATTAAAAGTAACCAGCCACTCCTTTCCCCATTGTACAACGTGATCAAGATCAGAGGAGAGAGAATCGGAGAGAACTTTGTCGTTTACTGTCTTAGATGTGCTACCATAGATGTTAGTGTCGTCAGCAAAAATGTCTACGAATGATGTAAGGGTGTGATTTGGAAGATCATTAATATAGATCAGGAAAAGAGTTGGACCCAGGATGTACCCCTGAGGGACTCCAGCATTTATACTGTGAGCTTCTGATTTTTGCCCATCAACTACTGCTCTTATGAACCTATCAGAGAGAAATAATTTAATAATTGAGAAGACATTTCCAGCTATACCATAGCTAGAGATCTTGTGAAGTAAACCTTTATGCCATACCCTATCAAAGGCCTTTGATATGTCAAGAGCAATTACCCTAGAAAGGTTACCTCTGTCGAGAGATTCACTAATCCTATGAGATATAACTGTAAGCACATCTGTTGTAGATCTAGCAGAACGGAAAGTGCGAACTTTTAAATTCTACTTTCTTCTGTTTGGTTGTTTTGGTTTTATTCTTCCTATATTTACATCGTAATAGAATTGTCTTCAAATGTTCTGTTCTCCTTGTACTCTTCAAATTAGTCTTTCTTCTCTTGTTGCTATATGTTCTACATATTTCCCGTTTAACATCTCCTGCGTGTCATATTTTCATTTTGTCATCGTTTTATCTTTCCTTAGCTCTAGATTTGAAAGCTACTTTTTCTTAAGAGTAAGTTTTAATTGGTTTACGATTGATGGTAGTCAGTAGACACGTCCCATAATTCATTCATCCGTTTCCTTCAGTCTTATTCTTTGTGGTGGCTTTTGTATTACCATTCTATTGCCAGTATATTCTATTTTGTTGTGCAGTTCTTTCTCTAGGTTTTTGGTTTATGTGAGTTATTTTTAAAAGCAGAAAAAGATATAATAGATTTTTCCTCAGAATTAATTAAATTGTTCACTAGAATTCGGTGAATAATTTTGTAAAATTTAAATATAACAAATTAATATTTATATATAGATATAACCATTAAAATTTTTTAATTTATTTATAAATAGATATAACCATTTAAAATTAAAAATAAAATCTTATCATGAATTGAGTATGCGAATCCAGACAAACATAATTCAATCTTGTAATTAGTAGTTGCTTTGAATATATAAACCTTGAAATAATTTTTGTTTGTTTATTTTGATATGTAAATTTTGATTCATATTTTCGGAAAAATGTATTGTGATTAATAATTATATATCGGAATTAGGAAGGCATACATAAATTAGATCATACGGTATCACTGGTAGAATACTTAACATAATTAAATCTTTCTTAGATAAGAGAAAAATCCAGGTTGTCCTCGACGGTCATAAATCTAAACAATATGATATAAATGGGGAGTGCCTCAGGGGTCTATCCTTGGACCTCTATTGTTCCTAATATTCATTAATGACCTCCCCGACAAAATTGCCTCTGAGATAGGTATATATGCTGATGACACCACACTCTATAATAGGCATGACAGGAAAACAAATGAACGCATAGCTAAAGATATGGCAAAAACACTAGAGGATGACCTCCAATCTGCAGTGGAATGGGGACAAAAATGGATGGTCACATTCAATGCTGCCAAGACTAAACTGGTTTCCTTCAATAATTACAAGAAACCTTCTCTGCCACCAATAGCAATGGCCAGTGGCTCTTTATCAGAGAGTACATCTTTCAAACTGCTTGGCCTAAAGTTCACGGGAAACATGAATTGGAACAATTATATTGAAAGCATTGCCAGGGCCGCTGCGAAGAAGGTAGGCTCTCTCTAACGTGCTAGAAAACTAGTAACACCCGAAAGCATCCTGTACCTCTATAAGGCCACCATTCGTCCATGTATGGAGTATTGCTGTCACATTTTGGCTGGTGCATCTGCTACTAGTCTCTCGCTCCTAGACAAGGTTCAAAAGAGAGTCGCCAATCTGATAGACCCTGAACTGGCATCTAGGGTTCAGCCTCTGTCCCATCGACGAAATGTTGCATCCCTCTGCCTGTTCTACAAGTATTTTAATGGTTAATGCTCTGGCGAACTGCAGACACTTGTACCCTCACGACGTAACCGCCCTCGACAAACCCAACAGGCAGCTAAATCCCACCTCCACACAGTAGAGATCATTAGATGTAAAAAACTCTTTCTACTCCAGTAGTTTCTTCCCCAGAACGACTAGACTTATGAATTCCATTCTAGGTCCATGCTTCCCCAACTGTGCTGACATGCAGAAGTTCAAGTGTAACGTGAACCGACATCTTGCTGCCCAAATCCCAACATAGTACCCCAGTACTTTTGCCTCTGATAGTAGCCTCCTACACCAAGGTGGCAATGTGCCTTGTTTGAGTTGAAAATGTAATATATATATATATATATATATATATATATTAATAGCAGTATTATTAGAAATAATTGTATTGTTTAAAATCAGGACAGAGATGATAGAATAAAGAAAATTATGGATGATTACAAAACCTTTAGCTTTAATGTTTTAAAGATTGATAGATTTGAAATAAAAAATAAATTTATGGATGTAAAATAAAGTTCAGTTGAGATTTTAACATTAGAAAGTCCTATCGGATTGATAAATAATTGTATTATTCGGAAATAATTTTATTTGAATAAAGAAAATTCAAACAAATATAGGAATCGAAAATCGAGTGATTTTTTGTCTTTAAATCATAGTTTCATTCTGTGTAATCGGTCTTTTGATATACTTTGACTCATCTTCTTTACACATCTTCAAATTCATCCTCGAATACTCGAGGCTTCTGAAAATGTGTCAGGTCCTTTGTGCATGTAATGAATAATAATCGCCATGGAGTCTGCACTAATCTTTACTTCTCAGCTATTTGGCGAATAGTCACATTTCCATCTTTACATATAGCAGCCTACACTTGAGTGGCAAATGCTTCATCAATAACAAATGTACTGAGCAGGTCTGAGAGCAGTTTACACAGATTTTCGGTCATGTTTGAATTCAAGATGCCAGCGTTTTACAAGGTCATATTTCTTTTATTTCATCAGAAGTATCCTCTGGCCTGTTTTTTTTTTCAAACAATAACTCCTTCTTTCTTTTAAACAATAATTATCTTTTTCTTTTAAACAATAATTATTCTTTTCTTTTAAACAATACTAAACATTGTGTAACACTCACCAAACTCGATTTCACAGTTCAAAAACCCGTAACTTAGAAATCATAACTAATTCAGAGCTGCACTTGGCCAAATAAAGATATAAATTATAGAAATATAATTATTTTAGAGGTGTTACTTATTGAAGGCCCATTGTGTAGGTAATCTGTTAAATTTCGTTGACTGGCATTCCTGACTAGTCTTCTCGTCTCCGCTCGTTCTGTGATGGACCTTCCCCCAGTGGTCAGGCTTTTACTGTTTGTTTTCAGATGTTGCGGACTTTAGCTTTCGACTCCCTGCTAATGGGGTTACTATTTTCATGTCGCATTTGCACACGTTGGCATTCTCATTTTGCCAGTAGTAAGTTCGCTATAGAGAATGTCTTTTTGGATTCTCCCATTGTCTATGCAGTGCACATGACATATCCAGAGTAGGCATCTTTGGCGAAGGCAGGATATAATAGCCCTAGGAAGCACAGCACCATTTTTAACATTGTCCCTCCAGGAAATTCCAAGAATTCTCTCCAGATTACCCATGTGAAATGCATTTAGATTCTGTTCTTAGGTGCTGTAAGTTGTCCATACTTCGATGCTGTATAGAGATGTGCTGATTACACAGACCATGTAAGTGTTCGCTTTTGTGGAGATGGTGAGATATTTATTTTCCCACAACCGAATTGTCAATTTTGCAAGAGTGGTGGGTGTCTTTTCGATGCGCTTGTTGAGTTCTACGTTCAGAGATATGATGGGCGTGCAATAAGTAATGCCCCTGACCCACTCCCCATAGCAGTAGAGCAACGAAGGTTGACAGAGTTATTAGTTTTTCTCTACATAGGAACCACCCAGAGTTATGCATTTCTCCCATCGTTTGATGCAGCTCTGGAGACCGTTTTTGTAGAACACCCCAGGTTGGTCCTCCAACCACGATGTGACTTCAGAAATCAAGGCTGCATCATCTGGGAAACGCTTTCCTTTCAAAAACAACTTCATGGCTGGGAAGAGGTAAAAGTCAGAGGGTGCAAGGCCAGGAGAGTAGGGAGGATGCGGAGATTTCATAACCACACGCCCGTGATTCTGATCTGGCGACATGCGATTTGTGGACCGGAGCGTTGTCCTGCAGGAGGAGGGTACCTTTGCTGATCTTGCCCCGCCTCTTGATTTTGATAGCTTCCCTTAATTTCCTCCAAAGTGAAGCATAATAGGCTCCTGTAATTGGGGTACCCTTTGCCAGGAAATCTGTCATCACTACTCCGCCCTGATCCCAGAAGAGTGTGAGCATGACCTTGACAGCGAAGGGCTGCACACTTACCTTCTTTGGAGGTGGTGAGTCCAAGTGCTTCCACTGCACTGAGTGGTCTTTGTTCTCTGGATCATAGTGATGGACCCAGGTTTCATCCTATGTAGTCAATCTTTTGAAAAACTTTGACTTATCTTCTTAGCACATCTCCAAATTCATCCTCGAGCACTCGACGCGTTCTCGCATCTGGAATGGTATGAGCAACCTGGGAATCCATCTGGCAGACACCTTATGCACATGCAGATGGTCATGAATGATAGTTTCCACAGACCCTGTACTAATCTTGGCATCTTGGGCTATTTGGCGAATAGTAATGTGCCGATCTTCCAAAATGGTAGCCTCAACTTGATGAACAGATGCCTCATCAATGGCAGAAGGGAGGTCGACCAGGTCTGGGAGCTGTTTCACCAGACGTCCGGCCATGTTTGAATTCACGATGCCAGCCTTTTACAAGGTCATATGATGGGGCTTTATCACCATAAATTTCTTTCATTACATAAAAAGTCTCCTGCAGTGTGCGTCCTTTCAAATACAAAAACCGGATCACTGCTCGACATTCAACAGGCTCTATTTCACACCTGACTCAGTTAAAACACCTGTAAAACAGAAACAACAATTAGTTCAGAGCTGTTATTTGCCACATAACCCATGGAGATATAAATCATTGCACATGCAAAATTTCAGCTAGATCAGACAACTGGTGGGCCAATGGTATTAGTTATTGCAGGCTCCTCGTAGGTTGTTTGGGACTGTACACCCGAGATATTTGAATTAAGAAAAACATCTAAACACTTCCAATTAATAGTAACCCTTATCCTCGAGTGGCATATGTGCCTTAATAAGTGGTGATGCATATGTAAAAACCTGAAGGAGATTATGGAGTATCTTAGCTCATGACCTGGGTTTTCTGATAGAGAGTCTGAATTCTTTGAAAGCATTCGAAAAGCCAATCCATAAATCTTTGAAGTTCTTATTCAGTGTGAGTTGCTAACATTACATCATCAACAAATAGTAAGTTCCTGATGGTAACTTGTCTGATTTCCTGGACTGAAGGTGCTTGATGCTGAAGAGGTGGCCATCTGATCTGACGCAAATTCTGTCTTCCGATGGATCGAACGTATGTCTCAGGGAAAGGACAAGGAAAATACGAAACAGCGTAAGAGCAAGCACACATAACTGTTTGACGCCGCTTTTTATACACAATTCAGCAGATGGGTTCCCATTGCAATTTACGGTGCTCATTATACCATCGTGAAATGAGTCTATAAAGTTCAGGAGTGTGAGGGAGCACTCAATGAGGACAGCATCTTTAACATCTTTACTGACTGAATGAGAGCGATGAAAGCAAGGTGCAATGGCCTGTACTGTACTCTGCACTTCGTGAGTTGGTGTATATTTGCAGTCTTGCCAGAATGATGCGATATATGTTTATACAGTATACAGTTTGCCAATGATGTTCATTAGCGAGATACTCCTATAATTAGTTCAGTCGCTGTGGTCCCTTTTATTCTTGTATAGGGTGACTATGTTTACGTTTCTTGTAGCCTGGGTTAGCCCCTTTTTCCTATCAACGTTGCTGGTATAATAGCTTGAGAAGAGAGGACATGCTACTCTTCATCACTTTGCCTTGGATGGAAACAATGCCTGAGGACTTCTCCGGTGGGAGTTTTTCAATTACCTTAGAAACATTCTCGATGGCGCGTGGTATGTACAGATCAGGTAATTCTGCGTAGTATGTGATGCTATCGAGGGCGATCTAGCTTACTTTGTTTTCTGTTGAATAGAGCTCTCTTCACGGTATTTGTATTTGTCTATAAACATTTCTTCTGTCTATGACTTAGGGGAGAAATTCTTACGACACTTGGACCGATTGTTTTTTAATAGCATCATGCATTGCTTTTATGTTTCCATGATTTGCAGCTTGTTGGATAAAGTTGCGTACTGTACACCTCAGCTTTTTGTGTGATTTTGGAAGGGCTAATAAAGAGTCTTTACTTCAGTTATCCCTGTATTCTTGAAGAGCATTCCTCTTGCTCAATGAGAGCATCTCGTTTGACAGAGTTCACATCGTATCAGCCACTTTTATTCGTCTTTCTTCTCCCATTAGCTGAGATTGCAGCAGTGTATGCAGCCTTCTCCCGATTTTCCCACATTTCTCTAGCCGAGCCGTCTGAGTGGATGCAATCACCTGCGAAGTTGACATCAAATTCTGTAACTCTGTCTTCGTGTTTGGTCTTGATGAAATCGATCTTTGATTTTCCAGCTTGTTTAGTGTGAAGGAAATTTATCGGTCGCAGTTTGACTTTGCGGCGTACGAGTGAGTAATCGATGTAACGTTGAGCATGTGATAAGGTCTAGTGGCCGTAAATTAGGTGGGAACTTTCTTTTGGTGCGAATCAAATCAAGCTGGTACCAATGGTTTGATCTTGGATGACTTCCTAATACTCTATGATAGGGTTTTTTAGAGAATCAAGTTTTAGTTACACAATTGTCTTGCAAGGAGCAGGGCTCTAGTAGTCTTTGTCCATTGTCGTCGGCAGGTGAACCAAGCTTCATTGTCATTACAAACTCGAATATTGAAATCATCCATAATTATCAAGATTTCATGATTCTTGAGGTTTGAATGTTAGTGTCAAATTCACTGTAAGATGCATTCTTGTTGCCGTTACTTGCTGCAATTATTGGATCGTGGACACCTATAAAAATGATAGATTGACATACAGTGACAGCATGCGGCCAGTGGCAGTTCAAGCTAGCTGGACCTTATCGAGTAGAGAGTTCTTGACCACGAAGCCAACACTGTGCTCTCTTGCTTCATCTTCTTTCTTCACTTACTAATAGAAGATGTAGTCTGGTTCTATGAGGCTCCCTGAATCTGCGACACGAATCAATTGTCAGCAATGTAACAACCTCAAGCTGTAGCGTCCAACACAATAAAGTAATCTTTCCTGTAGACTAAAATAAAGTGATCATCCCTATTATAAAAACTTCTTTATTTTTGTATATACTGACAAAATCCATTACAGTTTTTACTTTTTCCAAATAAGGATTATTATTTGTATTATTATCTCTTTACTACTAATCTCATCTTGAGTGTTATTTTCACAATGCAAATTCTGCAAAGACACGTTACGCAGTTGATGGAGTACATAGTTAGATTTCTCTGGAGGTTTAAGGTATAATCTTCAGTGCAGGCGAAACCCAAAATACAATTATTTAGGACTTCTATCCAGTCATGCTTGGCGGAGCTAGAGCCTGTTATCTCCGTAGAGTTAATAAAGGGTACTGTTTGAAGTTTCATGCAAATTCTCATTCTCGGGAATTCGACGATACACATGGACAATGCTAGACGTTACATCTACCGACACGTGTAGGAAATAACACTAAAAATTATATAAATAGCCCATATATGTGAGTCTCGCGTGGATTAGTGTCAAAAACCAGGAGATTCAGATAAAAGTTTGCAATTAAGGTTCGAACGGTTTGGGACGAGAATGCTTTTCTCTCCTGTGAGGTTTAATACGTGTGGCATACCAGTCAGCGTTTGGAAATTAGAAGTTTCCTACATGTCTTCCCTTCGATATGTAGACTCAACACATCTTACACAGAGCACGCTCGAAAATTCACACAAAAATTCTCGAGGCAATATCTATTAATGTGCTCCAACCGTCTCTTATATTAATAATTTAAGACGAAAATATTCGATTTTCTTTTGTGTTATACCTGAAATTGGTTGTTGAAATTGAACGTTCTAGCTGGAACTTCCTTTATTTATCATTCTGGATTAGGCAATTTTAGTTTGGTTAAATCCATTGACCTTCACGAAGGGATGGAGCTTTCATCGCAAAAAGGAATGGGGATCAAATTTAACAGTAAGACAAGAATAATGCCATACCCTGTCAAAAGCTTTAGATATATCTAGAGCTACCGTTCTACCCTCTCCTGCTTTGTCAAGTGAATGGTATATACGCTACGAGACTATAGTTAGGGTGTCTGCCGTGGAACGGGCTTGCCTAAATCCGTATTGTTGGTCGGTCAGAAATTTAGCATCTGTAAGGTGATGGACTAGAGTTTGGTTAATAATTGACTCAAATATTTTGGCGAAAAGTGGGAGGAGGCTAATGGGGCGGTAACCGCTGGACTTTGGAATTCCCTTCCGAGTTCCTGCTTCCCCAACTGTACTGACATGCAGAAGTTCAAGTGTAACGTGAACCGACATCTTGCTGTCCAACTCCCCACATAGTACACCTGTAGCTTATGTCCCAGATAGTAGCCCCCTACAGCAAAGTGGCAATGTGCCTTGTTTGGTGTGAAATTGCAATAAAAAAAATAACTTACTCATATAAAATAAACGAAAACTGTTGAGTGAATGAAATGCAAGCACAAATGTAGATTCAGATATGTAATATTTTAGTCTCTCATTTGGGATGAAAGTAATAAATTGTTTGTAATGTTTCATAAATTCCTTTCGATGATTGTAGCTAGACGTGGAGGTAAGATTTTTTTTCCATCCTCTCTATGGAAATGATCCTTATTCCCAGATCCTCTTACATAATTATATGCATTGTGAAGGGTTTTCTGGTTTCTGTCAATTAGAAAAGTTTGGAAAGAATTAAGTATGAAGTTAATAAATAATCGAATTGATTTGTTATCGATTTGTTATTCGTATACAAATGCGCTACTATTTATGAAGACAATGAAGACGATTCTATTTAGAGATGAATCGATAATTATCGTCGGTGAAAACGAAGTTCGATCAGTTCGATAAAGAGAAAGGCGAAAGTTTTCACAATAAACTCAATTATTCGTGCTTTGAATAGAAAATGCTTTAGAAAAGTGACGTTAAATATTCGAGGGATTCTAGTAAATAACTATGGGTGGATGTTATCCAAATATATTTAATTTATTTGTTAGACTTTTTAAATTGAGCCGTTTTTCTGTTACAAAGTTTAATATTAATTTCCAAGCGGATCTAATAGAATTAGTGCAAAATGATAAAATTCATATGAATTAAAAATCAATTGTTAAAATTTTAAATCTACGCATACATTTTCTGTTTATGAGAATATTTGATAATTAATTGAAAAGTTCAAAGTGGAAATAGCGGAAGCCAAAAACAGGCATATCAATGTGATCCGGAAACGTATCGAGTCGTAAAAATGTTGAACTTGCGATTTCTCTAATAATGTTGTAAATTTCTCTAATGTTGTAATTAATGGATAATGCACAATTCTTTCACTATCAGAGCAGCAATGCGGTCGCTTGAACAACAAACCAGAAGGCTGACCGGCTTGCTTTACAGGTCGCTTCCATCTCCACCTTAGATGCCATAAATCATATACTCCCAACTTTGTGGACAAAAGCCATACTCGAAAATCAGAAAACCACCCCTTTTCCTGCCTGTGATATAAAAATCTAAACACCTCAAAGGCCTATGTGTCTGATGGCATTCATGCTATATTAATTATGAAATGGTCCGCTAAACTAGCACTTGTTCGTTCTAAACTCTTACGTATACAACTAGTCGAATCTTTCTTCCATCATATCTGGAAAACCGCCAATCGTTGTACACGTATTCAATAATTCTGAGATATTATCGCTTCATTAGTTTCTTACATTTCCTACCAAAATCTTTAAGTTTTGAAGTAATCAAGCGCAATCCACCATCTTAAAAATGCTAAACCTTTGTCTGACCAACAGTATAGATTTAGGCAAGCCCGTTCAACTGCGGACATTTTAGCAGCCATCTATGAACGCATGTACCATGCAATGGACAACTAAGAGTGAGCTAGAGCTATGATCTTTGATATAAAAAAGCAGTTAAGAAGAACTCTTTAAAATCAAATCATATGGTATTTATGAACGATTACTTAACTTACAAATCCTTCCTATACGACAAAATCCAGAGTGTATTCCATAGAGATACGTATAAATAACATTATATTAATGCAGTTGTGGCTCAGTGACCGTTTCTAGTAGAATTTATTATTATTGATATTCATAAATAACGTTATTGATGAAGTTGTGCCCGAGATTTTTGCATTTGCTGATGATACCTCGCCCCATGATAGACACGAGATGAAAACGAATGTATGCATGATCAAGGCAATGGTAGATTCCTTAGAAAACGATCTTCAATCTGTAGTGGAATGGCGCTGTAACATTCATGGCTAATAATAATAAGCTATAATCATTGAACAATTACAAAAAACGCCAAAATGTAACACTCTACCTGAGAGCTCGTCATATAAACTCCTCAGCATAACATTTACAGCCAACATGAATTGGAACCAATACATTGATAGCATTGTCAAGGTTCATTTTTTTTAATTTTTTTTTTTTATTATTTCGGACTATTAGTCTCATCTTTATTAGTTGTTGTTTGTTTGTTTTTATTGGTTCACAACGTTTCGGCCAACTTCCTCTGGCCTTCGTCAGGTGGTAACCGCGACGGATAGGAACTTCGAATCTCCTAACTGCATTCTCAGCCATCACTGCCATCCGTAGTTGTCGTCGTCTCACCACATTTTTGACCAATTACCTCTGGCACGCTTTGGGTGGGATTGAAACCGCTATCTTCAGACAATGTTCATCTGGAACCGTAGAGATTCAACGTCTCTATCAACTGCGCCACGGGCCTCGAAGGGCGATCAAGGTTGGATTCTTTGATCTTATAAATCCACATTTATTTATTATCTGATCTTCCATAGTCGGGTCCGTACCGATTGGTATATATATATCATTCCTATAATATTCTTATAAAAATGCTCATCTCAAAATAAAAACATTCCAATTAAGGAATGATATATATATACCAATCGGTACGGACCCGACTATGGAAGATCAGATAATAAATAAATGTGGATTTATAAGATCAAAGAATCCAACCTTGATCGCCCTTCGGGGCCCGTGGCGCAGTTGATAGAGACGTTGAATCTCTACGGTTCCAGATGAACATTGTCTGAAGATAGCGGTTTCAATCCCACCCAAAGCGTGCCAGAGGTAATTGGTCAAAAATGTGGTGAGACGACGACAACTACGGATGGCAGTGATGGCTGAGAATGCAGTTAGGAGATTCGAAGTTCCTATCCGTCGCGGTTACCACCTGACGAAGGCCAGAGGAAGTTGGCCGAAACGTTGTGAACCAATAAAAACAAACAAACAACAACTAATAAAGATGAGACTAATAGTCCGAAATAAAAAAAAAATAAAATAAAATAAAAATTAACATAAAAATGCTCATCTCAAAAAATAAAAACATTCCAATTAAGGAATGATATATACATTGTCAAGGTTGTTGGCAAAAATGCGTAGCTTAACTTAAAATGCTCTTTATCTGTGCATTTATACTTTAAAGTAGGTTCATTTTTATCTATTTCTTTCCATCTGACAATAGCTCAAACGGTAACGACGATGGCAGGATCAGTAAATGTTTTGATATCTATGATCGCTGATGGCACCTAAGTCATTTTTTTTTATTTTTGAAACCACTAGCATATATTGGGTTTAATGTAATAAACAATAGAGTATTGTATCTATAATAATTAATACGGAATCTGCACGAATTAAAGTATATTTAAACGTATATATATATTATATATATATATATATATACTAAGTTAGAAAATATATATGGCAATAAAGCTATCAGACTATTCCGCGTTTGATCCACGTTAGGATTCATAAGCTTGATGAATCCTAGCGTGGATGAAACGAGGAATATTCTGTGTAGCTTAATTGCTGTATATATTTTATATTTTACTACCTAGCTCTACCTACGTATTGAGTACTGTTGAAGTAAATACTTAAAGTGTACGCATAAATTTATACTTTCATATATTAATTTATGTGATTAAATGAAGTAGTCATATATATATATACATATATATGCGTATATATAAAAATACACACATATATATTAATATATATAGATAGATAGAGATATATATATAAATAGAGAGAGAGAGAGAAAGGGGGAGAGAGAGAGAGAGGTGTATGTATATATAGGTATATTTAACATATTCGAATATATAGAATTATAGACTACGAAATTATATTATGTATAAAAATGTCAAATACAGCCTTTCTTTTTGCCGGTACTATATATATATATATATATATATATATATATATATTCCAGGATTAAATGCGAGTAAACGAATGTTTCACATCATGATGTTATTGTCAAAATCAAATCAAATCGATCGATTGCCTGTTCTAATTGGGGACCCGCTACAGTGCACCGGAATGAACCTTCGCATGCCTGCCGGCAACGAATTAGTCCACAATATCTTATAGTGTATATTGCACTAAAGAGACTCTACTGGTCATTTTATAATATTTTCTTTTTTTTTTTTTGTATAATGGCTTGAAGAATAAAATATATAAGTAAGGTGTCTTGGTTTACAAACAAACATCATTTCCAAACGCACCGCTGTTTTATCAAAGTGCCTACCTTTGATTTTATACGCCGGGGCGTTGTAAGTGTAAACGCGTATTTCATGAACAAGCAACGCAAGATTCCCTGCAAGTATAAAATGTTCTTTCTAGTTAATTCAACCGGTAATTGTTCAAAGTGTACTCTCACCTTTCTGAAGCAACTAAGCAAATATTTTTCACTTGGCTTGATTTCATTTTTATTCTAAGAGAAAACTTCATATATTAGAACCATTTTTATAGATAGGCACCCGGTAATAAATTACTATCATCTAATAAATTCAGCAACAAGGGGGCAGTTAAGAAAAGAAAATGTTTACAAATAGTACAGAAGTAATTGATTGCCAAACTACTTCTACGTTGCTCTGAGCGACTATCCCCTGTTCTCTGTCTATCCTTAGAAGGGGGATGGGAATCTTTCTATCGATTTATCTTCCATACATCCCCACCTCTCATCGATTCCACGAGAAGTATTTCAGAATAATTGACGACTGTGTCTGTCGGACTGAAACTGTCGACTCTAAACTAGAACTGAGCTAACTTACTGATTGGTGTACCATGCGCGTTTCTATATATTTTATTGGGGTAGAGAAGGGATATGGGTCCCTACATAATATACATTACGCACACAACACTCGTTCTTGTCAAGGTTGTTTCTAGTTTTAAGTTCGAGTCAACGAGTGATCCTGTCTGCACTAGAAAGCATGTTTCTCTGTCTTATTTCTCTTCATTACAAAATCTCTATATACATCATTTTCTTAATTATATCAAGCGTTTTTGTTTGTTTTTTGTTTTTTGTAGAAGCGGTGAACTTTTAATTAAAATAAATCACAGAATATATTTATTTTACAAATATGGTTTATTCTAGGGATTATTTTTTGACATAGATAATCAAAATACAATTTTGGACATATGGCATCCACGGCTCGTGCGTATATGCAGAAATATTAAAGTCCAATTTTCATAACTTTACGCCTTCCATTAGTATTTCGGCAATATAACGTCGACTATTGTCTACCAAGTAGTTAATTGTGTTTGGTTCATCAGCTTAGAGATGTTCTCAAAATAGATAATCCGACAAACGTGATGGCCAGTTGCCAGGTCAATTTCGTGAAATTATTCGTTCACCAAATGTATCCCTCAGAAAATTAATCGTTTCGAGCACTGTCTAACATGTGCCTACAACCTGCTGAAACCACAGTATGAATTGCCAGCTAAGCTCAAAATAACCGATAGTTGCTAAATTAGCAATTAAAGGAAAAAAAAACTGTGCATTTTTCATATAATAGTTGTTGTTTTTGTTTTTTTTAATCTGGAGTGTTAACATTTAAATTCCGTAAAATTATAATGTAATTCTATTACAAATATTGAAGTCAATTGGATTACGTAAAATTTAATATTCTACAATAAAACCTGAGAAAAAATATTTTTAAAAAACTTGAAAATACTAATTTATATTCATATCCCACATTTCTATTATCGAGAAGAGCAATAAGTCGTTATATGCAATTAGCAAAAATTTACAGTTTTTGTGAGGTCAAACTACTTTGTTATTTTCATCATTACAGAAAGTATTCGTCCATCTTGTATGAAGTTCAAAGATCAGATGTTCTAGTCTGCATACATTGTCAAATGTTGTGTTATTAAAATATGTAAACGAAGACGAGAGAAAAGAGATAAAATAATTAGATGAAATAAAATGAACGTAGAAAACATTCATAATTAATGTTTTAAGTTCTTTGATTTCTGATAGGTTTATAACTATCGGAAGTAAAGTTGTTTTTACTGATGAATACATCTGGTTTCCAATACAGAATATAATAATAAATAGTTCATTTTTTTTAACTGAACTCACAACGCAAATGGATAACAATTAAATATAACGTTTTCAAATATTGTCATTGATAGTTATTTTACTAAGATTGATTTTTAGCTCCGTGTAAATCATGAAAAACTAAAGTAAGACTAGTTTTACTGCAAGAAATCCATTTTAGTGACAATAGCTTCTGTGAAAAATATGCTGTTTTCTGGAGTGATATAATTCTTATAGGAGGTGTTTCATTATTTCTTTTGTTCTCGTGGTGTTAAACACACTTAAAAACAAAACACATTTTAAAATTGTTACCAGTTAATTACAAGTTATCAAATCGAATGATAAATGTTTCTAGAATCATTAACCTACACTGTTATTATGTTTAGTAATGGGTTTTCTACTTCAAGTAACCAATTTCAATTTCTTCACGTAAAAATTAGCTACATATTTTATTATGTAGTAATAAATGTGAGGAAATGTGGATGCTGTCATAAAGGTTAATACAAGAGGGTTCGAAAAAGCTAACGATCTGTAATATGCCTTTGTATGGTTTGTCGATAGATATTATCTAATGGACTATATAATATAATGAACGGTGATTATATCAAATATTGGGAATAAATCAATATAAATAAACAAACATCGTAATCGGATCGTAACATAGTGGAGATAAAACTATGCACACCCTAAATATTTAGAAAAAAGTAACCTCTTTTGAAATCAAGTAAAGCAAAATTACTTACACCAGCACCTACTTTGAATGATTTGAGTCAACAAGTTTTAAAGTAATAGCCTGTAA
Organism: Euprymna scolopes; assembly: GCF_053919585.1. Classification (NCBI taxonomy): domain Eukaryota; kingdom Metazoa; phylum Mollusca; class Cephalopoda; order Sepiida; family Sepiolidae; genus Euprymna; species Euprymna scolopes. The sequence goes on along the minus strand of NC_136484.1, from coordinate 182,012,518 downwards.
AAAGAAAAGTTGAAAACATATACGATAAATTCTTGTTTGTTTTTCTTTCTTTTTTTTCAGAACGTAATAAAATAATGTGTAAAGCCGACATCTTAGACCATTTGGTAAGTCCATAGTGTTAATTGAAAGTGACACCAGCGCCATTGTTGATTTGTTCTCTTTAGACGATGAAAACATATATCATATGTGACACAAAATAAACTTTGCACTTCCGGTTTTGTTTTGCTTCGCTCGTCAAATCTTTTAGCGTCCATTAAAGATTGCAAAGTTCACCTCTCAAAACAATAGCATGCTTTATTCAATATTCTTATAGATTTACACCGACTTAAAAAGACACAACGACAACACGGCAAACATATATAGGTCACCATATTAAACGATTATACCTCTTATTTTTCTCGCACTTGCTATTTCACACAATTCTTTGTAACTTGTAAACAAAAGAAAAGGATTTTATTGTAAACAATCTTGACTAATAAGTTAACTATGCTAAGCAGTAAGTGGTATATTATATTGCTTCAACTGCATACATAAACAGCTAGGTGTTTATTTACAGATATCGAATATTAAATTGATAATTCTATTTCATTTGATAGTCGATTATTTTGAGTTCAGCTTGGTTTGGCACTTCATCGTAAAGAAACTAAAATTTGATCAGCGTTTGCAAATTGTACATGATACAATTAATTTACTGCGAACAATATGAAAAGGGTATACAAACCTGACGATATGGTTTTCAAAATAAAAGAGTAATAAAAAATGCAAGACAGTTATATGCTCAGTCCGTTAAATCCAACGTAGCTGAGCAGCAGCTTGGTTCCCACCGGTTTTGGCAAATAGCAAACAGGATCCTGAACAGAAACGTGCGTTCTATCACAACTATCATCAATGGACCTGAGGTCATCTCGTCAGCATCAGACAATGCCAGACTATTTGCCAAGAACTTTGCAGCTAATTCTACCCTATGCGACGAAGGCCATCAACTCTCCGTGTTTCTTGCTCTAACAGACAACACGCTATGCAACATACAAATATCTGTGCGTGAGGTCGCCAAACTAATCAAGAACCTTGATTCCAGTAAAGCAACTGGCCCTGACAGCATTCCAACTATAGTGTGATTATAGTTTCGACCAGAACTTGCTCCCATACTTACAAAACTGTTTAAGCGCTGCGTTAAGGAGAAGTGCTTCCCCACACCCTGGAAAACCTCATCAGTATGCCCTGTATTTAAGAATTCAGGTGATAAGTGATCTCCCTCCCAGTACAGACCAATAAGTCTCCTGTGTGTCATGAGCAAGTTGCTGGAATCCATATTAAATAGAGAAGTAGTCAACCACCTCAGCAGAAATTACCTTCTTAGTGACATGCAATATGGTTTCCGTTCTGCCAGATCTACAGCAGATGTGCTAACAGTTATAGCTCATAGGATTAGTGAATCTATTGACAAGGGCGTCCTTTCCAGGGCAATTGCTCTTGACATATCAAAGGCTTTCGATAAGTTGTGGCATAAGCGCCTACTTCACAAGGTCTCGAGCTACGGTATAACTGGAAATGTTTTCTCAATCAGTGGTCGGTGGGCAGAAATCAGAGGCCCTCAGTATTAATGTTGGAATCCCTCAGGGGTCCATCCTAGGCCCAACTCTCTTCCTGATCTACATCAATGATCGCTCAAAACACATACTTAAGTCATTCGTTGACATCTATGCTGATGACACGACCATCTATGGCAACACATCTAAGGCCGTAAATGACAAAGTTCTCTCTGATTTTCTCTCCTCTGATCTTGAGCGCACGATACAGTGGGAGAACTGGTGGCTGGTTACCTTTAATGCATCTAAAACCAAGCTCCTATCTTTACATCATAAACGCTCTGATCCCCACCTGGCATCAGTTGAAATGGATGGCTCTCGTCTAGGGGAGGCTCCATGTTTTGATAAGCTTCTGGGATTGGCTTTTACTCCTGACCTGAAATGGAACACGTACATCCTGTATATTGCTAAGGTCGCTTGAAAAATGGTAGGATCCTTCTACTGCTCCAGAAGATATCTCACTGCTTATGCAATTCTCTACCTATATAAAAGTCAAGTACGTCCAAGGATGGAGTACTGCTTTCACATCTGGGCAGGAGCGGCTAAAAACAGCCTATCCTGCCTTGACAGAGTACAAAATAGACTTCGTGGTTTAGTGGGGGATGCCCTTTTCACTTCCCTGCAACCTCTCTCCCACAGAAGAGACGTAGCGAGCCTATCTTTATTTTATCGTTACTTCCATGACAAGTGCTTATCTGAGCTCCAATCCCTGGTCCCCCTCGCCGATCTTTCACGATAAACACCCGTCAAGCTGAAACCACTGTCAAAAATAATTCCTACTCTTTAACTGTGCCAAAGCCAAAATGTAGATTCCATGAAAAAAAGCTTCATTTTTAGAAGTGCTCGCCAGTGGAACTCTCTTCCGTCTGCTCGTTTCCCACCAGACTACAACTTAGATGTCTTCAAGTCCAACATAAACAAATTCCTGATGAACCGCCCCTTTAAGTAAGACACTTTATCAAATCTCTAATTCTAACGATTACTACGATACTATCTCATTGATTACTGTACACGCAATAACCCTTATCCTCGGGTGGCTTCCGGGCCTTGATAAGTGGTGACTTCCATGTAAAAAATAAATTGGAAAAATTTGGAAGCTCGACGTTTCGCTCATTTTATGCGGGCTTTTTTCAAGAGTAAAAATGGTCAATGACGAGATGGTCAGATATTTAACAGTATATACATTAAGATGTGGGTATACAGTTTTTGGAAATTACATAAAGATATAGGTCAACACTTTTTCAATATTGATCACATAATGTCTACATTTACTAACTAAAATCAAAATCTGAATTGTTTAACAGGTCAAAATAACCTATATATTAAGTTTCAAGTTTTAGAACAAAGATTCAGAGAAACGTATCTAGAGACTTTCTGTACACACACAAACAGCAAGGAGGGTCAACGTTGCTCGGGATTGAAGGATCAACGAATGTTTCACACTCCCACATTTTTATTGTCATCGAAATCAGTGAAATCGCCTGTTTTTCAATTGAATCGAATATTACCTTCTCTAGTTTGGGACCTATCGCAGTGCACGGGGAGGAAGAATCCCCGCAGTGACTTGATTCACAGTACATTGTACTCTAGATTCAACTGCAGATTGTTGATTTTATAAAAATATTTTTTATATATAATGGCTTGAATTAAAGTTTAAAATGTAAAAGTCAAGTATTATGGTACAATTTTTTTTTAACAAGGGTGTCACCACTTATCAAGGCCCAGAGGCCACTCGAGGATAAGGGTTAATAGGTATACATTAGTCATTGTGATTTTAGCATAGTAAACAGTGGGAATTTTGAAACTTGGATTACTTAGGGGGACGATTCAATTACAAGTTGTTCACATTGGACTTTTTCTTTTTTTTTTCATAGGTATCAACTCATTATCAAGGCCAAGAGGCCACTCAAGGATAAGGGTTAAAGAGTGTACATTAGAAATTGGACAATATAATAATCATTAGTAATGAAAATTTGTTAAATTTGATAACTTATATGGAACGGCTCCTCAAGAACTTATTTACGTTAGACTTGAAGACAACCATATTGTAGTCAGCCGGAAAGCAGGAAAACGGAAGACAATTCCACAGGCGTGCAGTTCTAATAAAAAAGCTTTGTTCATGGAATCTACGTTTAGGTTTAGGCACATATAAAGAGTGGGGGGAATTATTGATAGTGTTTACAGCTAGACGAGTGTTTCTTGTGAAAGTTTGGCAAGGGGAAACCATAGATTGAAGCTCAGTCGAACACTTTCCATGAAAATAACGATACATCAGAGACAAACTCGCAACATCTCTTCTGTGAGATAGAGGTTACAAGGAAGAGAAAAGGACATCTCCTACGAGGCTACGAAGTCTATTTTGAACTCTATCAAGGCAGGCCAAGTCCATCCTTGGACGTACCTGGCTCTTATATAGATAGAGAATTGCATCAGCAGTGAGATATCTACTGGATCGATAGAAAGATCCCACCATTTTTCCAGCGGCCTTGGCAACAGATTTGATGTACGTGTTCCATTTAAGATCAGGAGTAATTGTCAAGCCCAGAAGCTTGTCAAAACTTGAGGCCTCCTGAAGACGAGAGCCATTCATTTCAATTGATGCCAGATGGGGATCAGAATGTTGATGATGTAAAGAGAGAATCTTGGTTTTAGATGCATTAAAAGTAACCAGCCACTCCTTTCCCCATTGTACTACATGCTCAAGATCAGAGGAGAGAGAATTGGAGAGAACTTGGTCGTTTACTGTCTTAGATGTGCTACCATAAATGGTAGTGTCGTCAGCATAAATGTCTACAAATGATGTAAGGATGTGATTTGGAAGATCATTAATGTAGATCAGGAAAAGAGTTGAGCCCAGGATGGACCTCTGAGGGACACCGGCATTAATACTGTGCGCTTCTGATTTTTGCCCATCAACTACTACTCTTATGAACCTTTTGTTCTAAACAGAAACATTCATTTTGAACGCGCTCCTGTTATATAAAAGAACCTACTGTTTATTTTATATTTACTTCTTGTGCGGTGATAATGGTTTGAATTTAAGTTTAAAATTAAAAAGTCAAGTATCATGGTGCAATTGTGCTTTAAACAGAAACATCTATTTCGAACGCACTCCTATCATATCATAAAAACTGTTGATTTTATACGTCGGGCTGTGTTAACTTTGGTCAAAATCGTCCATTTTTTTTATTTCTTCGGATTGTTTCAATTATCGTTTATCGATATTAATCGAGGACATTCCGATACAAAACGTCTCAACGAACACTGCTAAGCAGATAAAGTACCTTCGTGTGTAATTTCATAAAAATCAGTCCAGCTGTTTTCAAGTCCATAACAAACGAACTCATACAAATATCCTTTACTATATATATATATATATATATATATATATATATATATATATATATATATTCATCCACATGTTTTGTTGTATCACAACTTATCAGTGCAGCTAGACTAGCATGTTTCCCTAGCCATGGATCGAACCTACAACAGTGGCGTTAACACTTGGCCGCTCTAACCACAGGACCATGAAATGCACATTAAATAAACAATTGACAATCACTTAACAGTGCTCGAACTACTACATCCATAAGTGTATGTATGTTAGCTAAAATATTTTATCATAAGTTTTACACAATTATGCACAATGTAAAAAATATGTATAAATAGAATTGAGCGTAATAATTTAATGAGGCCAATAATCTAATAATAGTTTTTGACAGTAATAATTCATAAATGGATATTCGTTTTTCAAATAATATGCAAATTAGTACACCGTTATAAATTTGCTCGCATGTCCAAGACTGAGTCGATTAAGAAGTGTGTTTTAATATTTTTAAGTAGGAAGATAAGCTTTTATTATCGATGAAACAAAAACTCGACCTTACATTCGTATAGAATATATATATATATATATATATATATATATATATACATATTTTCAATTTATCTTTACATAAGCAGTAATTTGTTGCTACACAGTCATGGGCATGTTTCAGTCTTCTAGTGTTTAGTAACTAGAGACCTCTTCGGGCAATAACGCTTATATTCAAAGCAGAATTCTTAATAAAAAACGAAAAAAAAATTCTGCAAAATAAGTTTTTTTTAAGGGTAAAAAAACTTCATTTGCTGAAAGTTTTGTTTATTTGATTAAGAACTCCATTTTTGAATATAAGCGCTGTTGCCCGAAGAGGTCTCTAGTTACTAAATACTAGAAGACTGAAACATGCTCATATCTGTGTAGCAACAAATTACCGCTTATGTAAAGACAAATTGAAAATGTAACTTGCTCTACTTCCGTATTGAGCACTCTTGTATTAACCTCGTTATATTTCACTGGTTACTTTACCTTTGAAAAACAGCAACCTCAGATTATATATATATATATATATATATATATATATATAGAGAGAGAGAGAGAGAGAGAGAGAGAGATAGAGATAGAGATTGAGAGAGACAGAGAGGGAAGGCAAAGAAAAAATCACATATATAAGTGTTCTGTCGTTTATGACTCATCGTTATGCAGCTGTGCTGTAAGTTTCATAATGATAAGCTTTAGAAGTGAATCCCGTACATCCAAATACATATGCATAGCTAGCTTTTTATAAACAAAACTCATGTAAAACCTACTGCACCTTGGACATTTCTTGAAAGTATTTAAAACGATATTATGAGAAATCATGTGACTATAACTAGGGTCATAATACGCCGAATGTGATGTGACAATACATTTTCAAATAGTTGTGGAGAATATGGTGTTTCATACAATGCGTTATAAATTAAAATTAGAGGCAATATGCAAAGTAAAAGAAATAACAAAAAACGAAGAACTGTTCGGAAACGTTTGCCAGGTTAAAAGGAAAGAAAGCACACAGAAATCAACGGGCAATACTGTAATGTATTTAAACTGGACTGAAAAAAAAGTAAGTATTACACAGACAACAGAAAAAAAAGAAGAAAAGAAACAACAAAGAGGCCATTAGTCATGAAAAGTGACAAAGAATTTTTTAAAGCCATATTTCGTTTAGTTGACATTTATTCTATTTTTCTACATGCCAATTAATTTGCTTGTAATATAAATGTATGTACGTTTAGCGTTTGCAGAAATAATGTAAAAAATCTCTTTTTCTTATTATTCAATTTATAAAAGAATAAAATAAAATTATTAACATTTTATTGATTAAAAACAGTCATATTATTTCTGAATGCTGGTGATGTGGTGATGATTTTTATGTTCGAATATTTACATTTTTTTATATAACTGTTAAAATATGTCCAATAGTATTGTTATCGCATGCATGGAATAAATCATATATTTTATATTCTTTTAAAGTTTTTTTTTATTGATTGTTATTGTAAAAGAGTGCTATACTGCTACCACATCCGCCACATTAATAACTCTACTGACTGAAATAGTTGAGGCAGCACCTGAAAGCCAAGTAAAAATGGTAAACGTTTCAAGTATTATAAGGAAGTACGTGTTAACAGATAATTATTTTCATTGTATAATTGCATTTAACAGATAGTTTAGTTGTTTTTTTTTATGAATTTACTAGATCTATACATCCAACATTTTGTTTGGTGTAAAGATTAGAGAAAATAGAATTCAAAATAGTGTAACGTGTAACATTTTAAAATAAGATTACTAAATTATTATTTTGTGCTTTAATCGATTAAAGGTAAATCCATAATCAAAAGATATGCTGATGCGATAAAGAAATAGATTCTTATCTTTACTGATAAATAAAAAGTAAATAATAAATAAAAATGAATAATACAAAAACTAAAGAAAAATAAATAAAATAATAAATAAAAATGAATAAAATATAAAAAATAGATCAAAATGAATAAAAAATAATAAATAAAAATAAATAAAAAACAAAATATAAATCCAAATGAATAAAACAAAATTTAATAACATCTCTAAATATGACTAAGCAGAAATTATACATTGAGCCTGATGAATTATGTCATTGTAATCATTATCACTAGCGTAATAATAATAATAATAATAATAATAATAATAATAATAATAATAATAATAATAATAATAATAATAATAATGATCGTCATCGGGCTTAAATTAGGGCATCCTATCAGAACATCTTTCCATATCTGCGGTTTGGTTTGTAAAAGTCTATCAGGCTAAGAAACCATATGCGCGCCTATCGCAGTAGAGTTATACACTAATATAATAACAATACGCACAGTTCTACTCAAACAACGAGTAGATAACCATCATAACCGCATATAGAAAAGGATACAATGACATTATAATGAACAATGGGGGAAAAGGGCGGAGAAGAGAGGAAAATGAGTTATATACAGAGAGAGAGAGAGAGAGCGTGGAAGGGAGAAGGTGAGAAAGGCGTATGGAAGAGAATCATTAGTATTTGTAAATAAATAAATAATTGCTTGAAAATGGATGACGCCATATAAAGTAAAAGGAAATAGTTTGCAAATTTATAAATACACCAAACGAATTGTTTTATAGACCAAACGTGTCATAGGTCGTCCACTGAAGCTCAGGTAAACGACAGGTCGTCTAATATAATAAAACTGCCTGCGTCATCCTGTTGTGTTGTGTATGACCATGGAAGTTTGGTTATGTTCTAAAAAAGGGCAAATGGAAAAAATAAAATGAGATCGACAAAAGTAGCTGGAGTAGACAAATGACTTACCTAATTATAAGAGAGAAGTATGGGAATAGATTGGAAAAGAGAGGAAGAAGATAAACGCGAAACGATATGAATAGGGAAGAGAGAATAAAAGAAAAGAGAGAAATTGCAAGAGACAGCAGTGCAATATAATACTGATCCAACGATTCAGGTATCTTCTCGAATCGAATTTTAAAAGAATTAAGAAAGTAACAAAAAGACAAAAAAACAATAAAACTGGATAGATAATATTAATTTCGAACACATTAATATAGTAGCTAATTGAAAATACATAACCATATAAACAAAGGATTTTTTAAGCGCTTCATTACTTTAGAAGACGATGAAGACGGATTTGATAGCAAGCCACTATTATTAGCCTCTTTTTTAGTTTCGAAAGACAGTAGGTGTGAAATTATAAGGAATTAAAAATAAAGTGGGATTTAAATCATTGGTAAAAAAAAATACTTTAATAATGACGAAAACAAGCTATATCGATTTATCGCCTGTTCTTTCGATACGAGATGTACGCTCGAGGGGTTCGTCCAGCTTTATCTAAAAGAATAAGTTTCTAGGACATACCAAACTAATAAGTGATGTGTGTTTCGCTTATCTGAGATCAGTTTAACGATCTTATTTGTTCTTTTGTTTTTTGCATTTTTGTTTTCGCAATTTTTTGTCTTCTCATTTTTATACTTAAAAAAAAAATCTTTTTCTGGTGAATCTGTAAATAAAGCACATGTATGTTCGTAAATCCTCTGTTATTATAATCAATTTACAATTGTATGTTCGTAAATTAATTCCTATTTTTCTTCATCAAAATATTAGGAGCATGCAGATATTTTATGTGAAAGAAATTTTATGCTTTCCTTTTTACTAGCAAGACTACTCGACGTTATCCTGAAAAAGTCTAACGTAATATACATACAGGGTGTCCAAAAAGTCACTGAAGTGTTCCGTACTTAAATAGATTCTTTGTCTTTGATGATATCGTTCCCTTCTCAGTTTCGCATATTTGTGTTCTTTCCAAAACATTCATGACGGATTGCAGAATTTCTGGATTGCGATTTAATTCCCTTATTTCATTCCTAATGTTTTTCTTCAATTCTTGCAGATTTGGAGTTTGTTAACATAGACTCTTTCATTAAAATAAGCCTACAAGAAAAACTCGGGACTGGTCAAGACTGGGAACGTGGTGGCCATTTGATATTGCCATAGCCAGAGATAATGTGGTCGCCAAAGCATTGCGTACGTTGTTCTGTGCTTTTACTTGTCTAAAATTAATTTCCAAAATATTATCTGTGAAATATCTGTATTAGAGAAAAAATAATCATTAATGGTAAAATGACAAAGATTTTCAACTTTTCTGTGATTTTTTCCTTTTGCTTTCTTTTCTACAACATTTTTCCTCTTCTTACTTCCCTTTTCTACCTTTTCAACACACACACACACAACTCAAGAGAAATAACTCCGTGAAAAAATAGTTATTTCCTTTTCATTAGTAGCTGAAAAACAGTTTACATGATTAAAGCAAGACCGCTGCGAGAAAGGTTGGCTCTCTCCCCCGTGCTAGAAAGTTACTTAAGCCTGAAAGTATCCTGTGCCTCTACAAATCCACCATCTGCCATGTATGGAGTATTGTTGTCATATTTGGGCTGGGGTATCCGCTAAAAATCTCTCGCTCCTGAATAGGATTCAAAAGAGAGCCGCCAACGTAGTAGGTCTTGAACTGTCATCTAGGCTTCAGCCTCTGTCCCATCGACCAAGTTTTGCATCTTTTTGCCTGTTCTACAAGTATTTTAATGGTGAATGCTCACACGAACTACAAGCCCTTGCACCCCTTCGCTGTGAATACCACCAACAAACAGTAAAATCCCATTTCTACACAGAAGAGATCCCTATATATTAGAAAGCCTTCTACTCTAATAGTTTCTTCTCCAGAACTGCTGTACTTTGGAACGCCCTTCCGGTTTCCTGCTTTCCCAGCTGTACCGACATGCAGAAGTTCAAGCGTAATGTGAACAGATATCTTGCTGATCAACTTCCTACATAGCAACCCTGCAACTTATGGCCCCGATAGTAGTCCTCTACATCAAAATGGCACTGTGTCTTGTTTGGGGGTGAAAATGAAATTTTTAATACATATACGACTTAATATCATTAAATAGTATTATATATACCATTGGATTCCCCTTTTTTTATTTTAGATATTATATATCCAGATTTATGCGGATAAAAAAATACTAACCGTATTAGATGTTTAGTGTGTGTGTTTCATGTGTTATCTGATCGTGCAAACAAATGATCTCTGTTTTTTGTAATCAATTACAAATGTTGATTCTTTTCTTCTTTGGTAATAAAATTCAATTCGCACACGTAGCCATTCTTTCCTTTCTTTATTATTATCATTTCCTATTAGGATTATTAGTAAGCCTCCCATCTTTGCTCATAAAACCCCCATTGAATACGTAAATTTTGAGTGAGTCAGACACACATATATTCACTTTTTTATATAGATTATATTCAAATTACATGCTTTATGATTTTCATAATTTTATCTCTCAGACATAAAGAAATCCTTCTTTTTAAGCTGGTAAATACATTTTACAACAAAAACATGCATAAATTAATATATACTATTATACAATTATATAGAAAGATAGATAGAGAACTATATTATATCACAACCTACTCTTAACCTTTTTCGTGTAAATCATACGATATTTATATCGTAACCGTCTTTTTATTTTGTCATTCAATAAATCACGTAACGTTTTCCTTAAAACTTTTGCTTCGCTCGATCAATTCTTTCTCAATTTTCAATTCTTACTCAATAGACCCTTTCATCTTCCCATCTCGTTTTTGGCCCTTTCCATTTGGCTGTGAAACGTGTCCGGGTACTTGATGCATTGCTCGACTTTTATGTCCGACTTTGTTTGGGTTTTTTACTTTGACATTCAACTCTAATATTAATAGTTTGAATCACGCCGTTAATGTCAATATCGCAACCCTAACATTTTTAGCCTTGATTTGTTTACGACGAAGTGGCATTTATATCGATGTTTTGATATCGTGTCCAAAGTGAATATCCTCTGGAAAATGTGTATTACGGCTTTAGAAAGGCAGGAGAAAGGATAAAAAGAGAAAGAGATAGAGCATGAGTTTTTCTTTCATCTTTCAGAGGTGGGTAAGTTGTCGATAAACATGAAATGAATATATAGCGGGTTTGTAGTGAACACAATTTGTGAAACGCTAAACTCCCGTGTGGTCTTAACAAGACAAAGGAGATAAATATTGTCCAACGCCAAAAAAAGCGCTGAAGAATGGAGAATACTGAACTTTTGGAATGTATGAAGTAAAAGTAAGATAAAAACTGTAATTTGGTTCTTGAACGTATAATAAATAAATTTCGTTTCTTTTGTTGTTTTATGGTCTGTCAACCTTTTTAGTTATTTCATGCCTATGAGTGTAACCATTAAATACCGTGAGTATAATTAAATATGCATTATAATATATAGTTTGTAAAACATAGCTTGCCTTTTTCTTAAGTTTGACTTGCATTGCATACAGAGAGAAGAGTAGGTGTGTTATAGCCCCGTTAAAGGGTTACAAAAAGAAACAGAGCGCGAAAATAAAGTAACAACATGTATTGCAAAGCATACAATGGGTGAATTGTTCGTTGTAGCCGACGAATAACCTAGATATCGGATATCAGCTGGTTATTTATTTGTTCGCCATGAAACAAAATGTGACACAAAGTCGGTTTAATGAGGGAGATAACTAGCTCCCCTCAAAAGGGTATTCTGCAAAAATATAATTGCCTTAGTATGGAAGGGTTTCCTCCTCCATTGACTAAGGACAATTAATTTGAGGGCAGTATCTGAGCAGACACCACACTTCAGCCACCAGTCCAGTATGAGTTCCAGAGATCGGCTGATACCTTACGGCGTAGTCTTCCGGTCTGGAATAGTCTATTAGTAGGTAACATAGGTTGGTTTCTCCACAACACTCCTCTCTCAAGCTGATATCTCCGGACGGTGCATCAGTACTTTGTGTGTGTTTTAGTGACGCGTGAACAGCTCGGTAATTTTCCTTTTCTTGCTCGAACGTTGTGGTATGATTTGGGGAGGCTCAATACACCGCAGCAGGTACCAGTCGCCACTCTATTTTGCAGACAGTTTCAATAGTCTCTACTTTTAAGGGATTCAGGGCGCACCTGTACACAAAACGTTTTATTGTCATTTTTTTTTTCATGTATTAATCGCGAGAATTTAATAATACAATTGATTACTTGCGTGGCTAAGCGATTAAGGATCTGTAAACTTCACTTCGAACTCCGCTCGTAATATTCGATCAGACAACGGGCGATATTGTCCCAGGGGTTTACACTAATGTTGCTAACCTGATGAACTGTTTATTTTGAAGAGACGGCGGGTAAAATGGTCCGGTAATTCTTTCATATTGTGGAAAAACAGTTTGACTGCTATTATTTTGCTGCATGTTGACTCTCGGTAAATAATGTTTCAATATTGGAAAAAAATATAGAATTGCGAATGGTACCTGATGCGGTGTAACTGAAGTTTTCGTATCTGGTGCAAAATCACCTGCAGTCGCATTGACATTTACGATTAGGTCAGTTGGTGAGGGTATCATCATTTTATGATTAACGATAGAGTACGCTGCCTGATTTTTAATTTTGGGCAGGCGTTGCTTTAATAAGGGAAGGGTTCCTTTTGTTCGGCCTATAATAATATCGGTTTGTTTGCGCATTCTGTTTGGCTTTTTGTGGCCTACAACAGGAGACGTTTCTTTAACTTGTTTTTAAATTTATTATTGAATGTTTATTTATATATACCTTCGATTCAATAAAAAGATGCATTCAATATAAAGATGCATTTATATAATTTTGATGCGATATATAAGTAGATGTATTCATATGCGAATATAAATGCATTTATATACTACTTTATTGAAAAAATAATGTGTGTATATATATATATATATACGTATATATATATATATATATATATATGCTTATATATACGAAATACCAAATTTGCCATTATGTACTACTATGATGCAATTTATAACGTAATTACATTTATATACTTATTTTATGAATTATATAATGTAGATGTATTTATATGCTATATTCTTTCCATTCAAAATCTAAAAGCATTTATGTATAACTTATATAAACTATATCATGTAGATCTATTTTTATATTACACTAGCATGGAAACTAGCTATTGCCCGAGTTGACACGAAGTTCGCTTTGGTCACACCTGCTACACTAAGAGTTTTTCATTATTATATGTCAGCTCCATCGTAACCCTAACAAAAATTTAAAAAATAAAAGAACGAATAAAAACACGAAAATGTAAACCCCACCCCCACCCCCGGAAAAAAAGAAGTACGTGACAAACTTTCCACCAGATATTTCGGCAGAGAAGCTATTCTCTGGATATTGAGCACCTTTTTATGACTATATTCCAGTTTAAGCAAATTTCTTTTATGCTACCTTAGTCTAGAAAGATTTGCTTTACGGTTTGTTGTAACGAATTCTGTCTCAAAAATGCCAAAGTAGAATTTGTATTTACCGAAATACACGTTTTTATGTTATAAAAATGATGAGTGATATAAAAAGAAAACAAATGAGCAGTTACGATATCCAAAGGAAGTGAAGCAAAAACCTGGTAAAAAGTTTTATTTTTGTTTTGTTATAAATAAAGAATCGTAGTTAAAATGTTATTTTATTTAAAGTAATTCCAAAAATAATGCTTGATTTTTTTTTTTTTAGTTTTTATAACCGCCGAAAAAGAAAACAAAACCAAAAAGAACACTGTTCACGCCCAAGGAAAATAACTCAAACCGGTTTATAAAAAATCGATGTCGGTAAAAATAATTTAAATTAAATACGTTATCAATATAAATTAAATTTAAATAATAAACTTCAATAGAACACTTAAAACAATTCTCTCACTAGAAACGATAACTAACACACCGCTATTTAATAACATCGATTTTTCTGAAGATAATATGCAAATGACGTCACCTCTTAATAAAATATTTTGCAAGAACTATGCTATATATAGGAATGAATGAAACATTAAAGTGATGGACATTTTGTATATATTAATAAAATTGTGAACAAATAAACAAACAAACAAACAGAAATACGAATTTATATATATATATATATATATAGAGAGAGAGAGAGAGAGAGAGAGAGAGAGAAAGAGAGAGATTCAATATAATTTTAGATTGAGTAATATTTACTTGGAAGCCATATATGATTTAGATGTATTTTTATATTAGTTTTATTCAATATAAATTTATATTCAAATTAATACTATTTTGATGCAACATATATTTATATGCATTTATATATTGCATTGATGCCATTTAAAATGTAGATGCATAAATATATTACTCTATATTATAGATGCGGTTATATATGAATTAGATAATGTATATTATGTAGATGAATTTTTATGTTATATTAATGCAATATATTTTGTAGATGCATTCACATATTAATTTGATTATATATAAAAAGTTGATTCATTTATATATTACTTTGATGCATTATACACATGGTTGCGGGGTCGGAGTCGGAGTCGGAGTCGGAGGGATTTCTAAAAGTACTAGGAGTCGGAGTCGGAATTTTTTATTCGACTCCGACTCCTTAAGTCCAAAAATTTTTTTTTTTAAATTAGTTTCCTGTTTGGTTTTACCAGTTGCACAATTTAGCAGTTTTTTAATGTCTTGTTTTTATTTTTTAGATATATCATATTTTGTACTGTCCTGCAATGCTTCTACTTCATCAAGATATTTCGGTTTATCGGATCACTGCAAATCTTGTCTGGACAGCTATTTTCGCTTTGGTTGTGACGTCACACATGATCAATGAAAATTCTGTCTTTGAGTGAGATCACTGTAGATAACAATCAGATTGTAATCCGAAAGTTATCCAGTTCCTGAATTGAATTTGGCAATTTGATTAGTCCAGGATCGAGCCGGAATTACAATCTTATCCAAAAAAAATGGGCATAAATCAATTTGTGCTGCCACCATGTGACAACATTGTATATGACTAACTAATCTAAACAAAAATAGCTGATTATGGCTGAAATAGTGTATCCCAGTGATTTTTCTTTTCCTTCATTTTCGGTAGTTTATCACATTTTTCGTTAATAGAAATATGCTAGATTATGATAAAGCTACTTCAGAATATGAAAATCATACATTTATCAAATTTAGTGGTTTGAAATAACCAAATTGAAAACAGGGGTTACTAATGAATATAATAATCCTACAAGTGAACCAATGAAAAATAGGAATCAGAGTAAAGAAATTTACGAAGAATCTTAATCTAATTAAAAACGCATTATGTTATGCAAATTAGACCTAAGTGTATCAGATATTTATGCATTAACCCATAACCATAACAGTAAAAAAAAATACCTTGGCTAAATCTTGTATATTGTGTAATGTGACTTTGGTAAAGACAAATAGTGGTATACTGTTTAGGGTAGGTCGATGTTGGAGTAATAACAGGGCTAGGGTGGAGAGTTGCAAATTACCAGAAAAAAATGATCACATAATATATTTTCCCTTTAATATTGTCAATATTTGATGAAATTACTTTAAATTGTGAAATAAATGGTATTATCGAACAATGTCAGCCTGTAAAATTAGACAAGGTACGACTGCCAGAAGATACATCTTTTCAAAGAATAGACGGACTTTGGTATTTTGGCCCTTTGCATATCACAATGGCAAATATCAAAGCCAAATAGATCTTAGCTAAAATCTGTCTCCATAAAATAGGTCCCAAATATAAGGTAAAAAGGTTAGGAAAAATACTAGTCTAGCTAGAGTAATAGCGTAATGATGGCATAAACATATATAAGATTATTAGTACTTGTTTTATGCTCTATATAACTTGCAAATTAAAGTAAGGTAGATAGCCATGCACTCAAGTAGTGATTCGGACCTAGGCGAAAGGGATATTATGAAACCGATGCCAATTTAGCGGTTTTCTGCTAGATCTGGAAATTTCATTTGCAATTTAGCAAGGGAAATTTTGATCTAGTGGCTAGCAGTTTTTTTCTAGAAAATCTGGGAGATATTTGGCATCCACACACCCACAATTTTTAATGACAAAATAAAGAAAGGCGCTTGAAAACACTTTAAAACATAAACTAATTCATGTAGGTAGAAAAGTAGCATTTATTGCCTTTGGTAACAATAATTTATTGACTGTTTGTTTTATTTTTCACCATTTTTTTCGCCCAACCATTCTTAAAACTCGCTATAAAATCGCTTTTTCCAAGTACATTGGGAGGAAGCGTTCAGCCTCTGTAGTTTAAAATATGATCCAATTTAATTTAGAAGTATTTATTCACTTTCTTAAGGTGTAAAAATTTAACAGTTGAAAAATGTAAAAAGCAAAAATAACATAAAAAATAACAGCACAAAAAGAACTCGTACCAAACACAGTAGCATTTAATTATCTACCAACCTGTATACTTTTAACATGCTAAGACAATCGCTTAACGGGCTTTATTTCTCAAAGGTTGTAAACAAGTGACTTGTTCTACCATCAACACTAAATTCAAGTTGCACTCCCAAATGTAAAGTTAGTGATAATCATAGATTTTTAATACAATTTTTCAAGAATGAAGTCCCCAATGGTTAAACGACAAGCAATCAGCTAATTGTTGTAAAGACAACTAAAAGAAATGAAATAAAATTAAACACAGTTTCAGCACGTATAAAAGATACTTGAATTTTACTGCATTTGGTATCAGGTATCTGTTGATTTTTGTTATTGTTTACAATATTTAGACTGTTAATTATTCTACACTTAAACAAATGACTGTTGTTCTTACTTACTTGCCCCCACCCAAAGCCAACATTCATAATTTTACTTATTTTTTATTAATGTTTTCAACGTTTACTATTCCATTTAATTGTCAGCGTGAACCACCTTTTTTAAAATGCAGCATATCTAACACTACGGCAAAGCTTATTGCGTTTATTTTTTAGCAAACATTAACAACAGAAAGTTTTCCACTTGCGAAAAAAAAAAATTCCTACGATGGCAAAGGTCGGTTTTTAATGTAGTGAAAATCCTGGAGTATATGTAGACCCAATGAATAGTGTTATCTGACACTCAGAAAGATAAAGCGAAATCGACACTTTGTGATCTTGCTGTGAGGATTTGGGGCTTAAATTTAAAGGCATCTACTGAAGATCCGAACACTATTTCAACCACAGACTCAGAGGGAACCTGGGATGAAGAGGATTTTGAAAAGCTTTTGGATCAAGAAGATCATAAAGCAAGGTCAAAGCGGCGTAAGCTACAGGAAACAGCTAAAACGCGATCTCCAGTGAATAAAGCCTTAGCAAGTTTCAAGCTAGACTTTCATGCTGCATTACAGAAAGTAGAACAACAAGATAGAAAGTCTAAGTGAAATGTTCATGAAGCTATAAAGCAGTACACTGCGTTAGTGAAAGAATCTGCAATGTTGGCAGCAGCAATTCCTCCAACACAAGTGTTGAACGTTTTCAGCGTTAAGCCTAATCAGGACAGACCAAAGGGCTGCAATGAAAGAGAATCTCACTGAAGCCATCTTGTTTTTGAGAGTAAATTATTAAATTCTTATTTGCAACTTTCAATTCTATAATTATAAATAAAGCCTATATTTTATGTTTACAAATAAGACATTTTTATAGACTGATTTTTCCCCTAATATTGTGATAGAAGATTTATGAGAATGGACAAATGCAATAACAGATTAGTTTTTCGGGAGAGGAGAGGGTACAAAGGAAAAAGAAAATATATAGCTTGAAGTGCAACTCTGCTATGACAGATTGTAATATGCTAGTAGGGTGGTAAATGAACATGAGCATGAATAATACCATTGTGTATTATATATATATATATATATATATATATATATATTAAATTTATTTATACAAACATTAATGGCTACATATGTGCATACATGTTTCTGTAATCACACGCGTTGGGGGATTACGTCTTCAGGCCAAGAATTACCGTTGAAAACTGATATTTCAATCAAAAAAAGTTTTCCTATTTCGTTTGTAAAGTTAGAATGTAACCTGGGTGAGAGTCATAACTCGGTGAGAAGAGAAGTGAGGTCTTTGAGGATAATAAACATCTTCTATTTTAATTCCCTTTCTCTCTATTCATCCCATCTTTTGGTTTTTATGGCATAAGGTACTTGAGAATTTAGTATTTTTGTCTTACAGTCTGTAAATTAAAAACATTTGCTATGGTCACTGAGTATTGACCGGTGTTTTTCAATCAACACCCATCCACACATATACAGGCACACACACACACAACACACACACACACGTTAATACAGAAATTCAGAAGCGAATATATGCTGCTCGTTTTATTTTACTCACACTGAAACTAGGCAATAACTATAACTACGCAAGAATAACATTAAAATTAAAATAAGGTAAATAAAACAAATAATTAAAAAATAATAAAATAAAAATAAAAGATAAAAAATAAAAACAAATAAACAGAATAAGAATAAACATAAAACCTCGAATGTTATCTAACCTCCACATGTACATATATATATTAATATACTTATAAACGCCTACACCCTGCTACACTCGCGTATATACACACACACACACATATAGACATACATAGACATATAATGGTTATATACAGTTATGACATGTTTACATCCATACCTACATACGTAGTAATATCATAATAGTAATATTCTAAAACCTGTGGACCCCAACTGGATACACGTCCTCATCATAAATCGACCCATATATATATATATATATATATATATATATACATACGTACACATAAACACACATATACATAGATATACACATATATATACACATACACACACTTACATATACACACACATATACATATATGCATGCACACACACGTACACACATTTATATATATAAGTACGAATACATATATACACATATACATATACACATACATATACATACATGCGCACCAGCATATACACAATGCATACACCTTCAGACCATCCACAGGTGCAGACAACATCCCCATCTACTCGTGTCTCCACATCTCCACAGACGTATACAAGACACATACACATATATATACCAACACAGACCACCGCATACACCCACATACACACACGCACGCGCAGGTACACACAGAAACCCGGTCACTCATAACGCAGGAAAACACAGCAATACATGCACAAATGCAAAGACCTTTTCAATAATTATAAGGTGCCTTTTTTAACCTCAGTAGCGTGGTAACCCCTCTATATATTAAATAGCATGCCACTACATTCACACGGGTGTATATATACATACATAACATATATACAAAGACATTCAGACACCCATACATACTTGTAATATACATTGCTACAACTATCATAAACGAGACAGCCTCTTATAATAGGACAGAAATATATATGCATATATATACATATATACATACATACATACACATATACAAATACATCGATATACATACATATACATACACACACATATATACATACACGCACATATACATACAAACATAGACGCATACATAAATACACTTATACATACTTACTTACACAAAATTCAGACATATATATATATGTGTGTATCCTGCCACCAAATAATACATCTAAAGTAGAAATAGACATGAATTTATTTACTACATAATTATCCTTTTCTATCAAACTCCACACGCATAGTTATATTACACGGTCCCACACGCTTGTTACCTTTTCCCACGCTGTATGTTTTTTTTACTACGTAAAAATTTATGCTACGTAAAAATTTATAGTGAATTCCGCTTGAAGTTCATAGGCCTATCTTCATATTAAGCAAGCACTCTTTCGATGGTTAGGCAGATATATGTATATATATATTTGTATATGTATATGTATATATATATATGTATATATATGTATATGTATATATATATATGTATGTGTATATATATGTATGTGCATATATATATATGTATGTGTATATATATATAGGTATGTGTATATATATGTATGTATATATATATGTATATATGTATATATATGTATATATATATGTGTGTATATATATGTATGTATATATATGTATGTATATGTATGTATGTATATATATGCATATGTTTGCATATATATATATGTGTATGGTGTTTCAATAATAAGCAATCCATGCTACTATAGCCCTTTGTGGCTTTTTCTTGATCCTCATTCCATAAAGGCAATATTATCTTTTAAAATATTATTCTCTGTATAATGTCTTTATCCCCCTCTTCTGATGAGAAGTGTTTGGCTTCGAAATGCCATGGCCTAAAGAGGTTTCCCTATCCCTAAATATTGTATTCTATTTTGAACTGATAGCATATTAAAATTTAATTGTAAACTTTTTATCCCTTTTTTATCTAAACTTATTCTATAAAGCTGGTTGAGTTTATATGTGAGTATATTTATCATGCAAGTGAATGTTAAACGTCGAAAATGATATACATGAAAAGTCATTATGAAATGCATGTGAATAGATGTGGGAGGCTGGTATATGGATCTGCAAAATAGATTTTCACATAGGGTCAAGGAGTCGGGAGTCGGAGTCGGGAGTCGGGAGTCGGGAGTCGGAGTCGGGAGTCGGGAGTCAGAGTCGGAGTTGAAGATATAAAAGGAGTCGGAGTCGGAGTCGGCATCCTAGTAATTCTAGGAGTCAGAGTCGGGGTCGGACTTTTACCATCCGACTTTGCAACCCTGATTATACAATGTAGATAGATTTATATAATACATGCATATTTTACTGTTAATGTACTTATATATTATTTGGATGTAATGTATACTGTGGTTTCATTTATATATTACATAATTCAATATTTTTTTTACACAGTGATCACCACTTATCAAAGCCCGGAAGCCACTCAGGGATAAGGGATGTAATGTAACTGTGTTCATTAATACGTTTTTTTCTATATATAATGTAGATTTATTAAATATATTACATTCATGCAATTTATTATGTAAATACATATCTACATTGTTTTTATGCAATATATAATATAGATATATTCAAATACTTTTTATCATGATATAATGTAGCTTTGCTGCTTTTAATAATGTAGATGCATTAAGATATTACTTATACACAATATATAATGTAGGTACATTTATATATTTCTTTAATTAAATATGTAATGTAGATGCATTCATACACTACTTGGATGGAAAATATTATATAATTATTAATATATATATATATATATATATATATATATATATTGCAATAAATAATGTAGTTGGAATTAAATGCGACTTTGATTCAATATAAATTGTTGATATATACATATACTGCTTAAATGCAATATATAATGTATATCTATTCATATACAACTTTGATGCAATTTGTAATGTAGATGCACATATAACACTTTAATGCAATATATAATGCATACGTTTTCATATGTTACTATAATGCAATATATAGCATGTGTATCTTCATTTTATACATTTTACAATGTAGATTCATATGGACATTTTTTAATATATTACTTTGTTAAAATATATAATGAAGATGACTTTTAATACTACTTGAATGCAATATATTATGTACATGCATTTAAATATTACTTTGATGCAATATATAATGATGACGCTGTTATATATTAATTGTATTAAATATATAATTTGGATATATTTATAAATTACTTTGATGCAATATACAATGTGGGTGCAATTTTATATGACTTAGATTTAATTCATAAAGTAAGGGTATTAATATTTTACTTAGATATTATATGTAATGTACATGCATTTATATACTACTTTGATGCAAACATTATCTAGATGAATTCATGTAATAATTTGATTCAATATGCAATGTAAATTTCATCCATACACTTCTTTTATTTAATATTTAATGTAGATTCTATTATATATAACTTTTATGCAATATTTAATGTAGATGCATTGATATACTTTTTTGATCACTCATATATTGCTTAGATTTAATAGATAATAAAAACGTATTTATATACTTTTTTTTATTAAATATATAATGTAGATGCATTCGTATATTTCCTTGTTTCATTATATAATGTAGAATCATTCATGTACTTATTTTATTTTATATACAATGTAGATGCATTTATAAACTTTTTTATTCAATATATAAGGTAACTGCACTAATGTATTTCTTTTATTCAATATAACTTGTAGATGCATTCATGAACTTGTTTTATTCAATATATAATGTAGGTGAATGCAGACACTTCTTTTATGTAATACTAGCGGGGGTACCCGGCGTTGCCCGAGTGTTTGTTTCCGGGACGGGGGGTGGGAGTTTTAAAAAATGTGTTGGTAGGTAAGTAGGAAGGATCAAACCCGGAGTCATGAGTAAAAGTAGGAAAATAAAGTGTGAAAATAAAAACATCTGCAACGTTAACAGTTCGGCCACCAAGAAAAGTCTATTCCAGTTGTTTAGAAAAAAAAACGACTACGGTAGGTCGGCGCGAACGTGAAAATATAACGTGAATTGTCCAGCACGCTAACCACTACGCCACAGAGCACTGCAGCTTAGTTTAGTGATTTTAAATAACTTCACATGAAAGAACTACGAAGCCAAACCGGTGTTCTCTTCTCAACTGTTCCTTGTGAACGATCCCCAAACGGTGTTAAGTGGTGGCAGGGGGAGGAGGAATTTATTAGAGAGAAAATATTTTACCACTTCCATTGATCTTAACCGATTTTGGCCGTGACTTCTCAGCAGAAAAAGTATAGAAATCTAAGATTATCGAGGAATTTGAGAAATAATAAGCCTATAACACACCTCAGATATTATTCTGCCGTTTGTGCATATTATATTTGCATGAAATATCTTGATTTTTAATCCTATTAAGGTCAAAATCAGACGAGAAAAAATTAGTTCATTTATTTATATATATATATATATATAAGAGAAGATATAATGTAGACGCATTGATATACTTTTTGATTCATAATAATATAATGCAGATATATTCATACAATTTTTGATTCAATATATATTTTAACTACATTCATATAATTGTTGATTTAATATATTATGCAAATGATTTCATATACTTCTTTTGTAATGTAGATGCATTTATTAATTATTTTGATTAAATATATATAATGGCGTATAATGAATATATAATGGAGTGTACATATATGCTTTCTTGATGAAATATATGTTGATTAATCCATATACTACTTTGATTTTACGGCTATGTTTTATGGTATCTTTACGCTCAATATATACTTAATTTTTTTTCTTTGATGGGAAAAAGAGCGAATTATAAGAGGCAAATAATCATTATTTTTTATCATTTAAAAGGAAATTAAAAAAGCATATAGAGAGAATAGGAAAATGTATCCGAAAGTAGGAAATGTGAAAATGAGAGGTGAAAAGAGCGACGAAAAAAAAGTTGTTCAATTTTGAATCTACAATATACTTGGATTTTATCTAATTTGATTCTGTAAATCAAATGATATACATAAAAAAGGAGTGAGAAGTTGACATTATGGGAGAAAAAGATAGAAGAGGTCGGTAAAAGAGAAGACAAGAAAAGAACAAACGAGGAAAAGTGGTTTACCTTGTTTCCTGACAAGGGCAATGGACGCCGCTTTTCCCCTCTCCCGCCACATCCCATCCCCCTAAACTGGACACAGTGGGGTGCTTCAGTGCCATATATGTCGGTGCAGTTGGACTGGGCTGGCTTTGCCTAATGGATTGAGGGTACCGGATTGACAGTTCCTGGCTGCTGTTTCCGACTGATAGTACAGGGCCCTAACTCTTTGGTAGCACTTAGAGCGGCTGCTCCATCAACAGTTGTAAAATATCGGGATGTTTGTAGTGCCATGTCGCGCATGGAAGGGGGCCCTGCACTCATCCCCGGTGGGCTTTCCTAAGGCCACAATCCTGTGGGTGAAGACAGTTGATGGTCTACTTGTATTGCATGTCTGGTATTCTGCACAACTACTTGTCCAGCACCCCTCACTTACCCACCCTAACTGAAACTTTTAAATAAAATAAAATGAAATGACAGCTCAAGCAAAAGTTACGCTTAAACCAGGACCACACTCAAAGAAAACCAACCTGCCTCCTCCCTTGAGGCTTGCATTTACTAATATCCGCGGGCTTAGAACTAACTTAGATGATGTTAAGTCATTTCTCCTTGTAAACACCCCGGATATCTTAGCATTAAGTGAAACTAACCTTCACTCCTCCATTCCCTCTAACCACTTTAACATGCCTGGTTATCTCCCACTCTACCGTAAGGACTCGGACAGACATATGCATGGACTTGGAGTCTATATTCGAAACACCCTCCCCCTAACTAGAGAAATAAATCTAGAATCAGAGGGACAGGCATTTATGTGCTTCAGACTAAATATGCAACACAATATTAGCTACTTGTATTTTCTCTATCGCTCTCCTTCAAACCAAGACTGTACCCTAATAAACAAAGTCTCAGACAGCATAGATATAGCATTCTCCCTCGATACTAGCGCACAAATACATGTATTTGGTGACTTCAATGTCCACCACAGTAACTGGCTAGGATTCTATAATCACACAGACGTAGCTGGTAGCGCAACACATAGCTTCTCTATATCCCATTCCCTATCTCAGTTGGTTACATTTCCGACACGTTTCCCAGACCAGCACGATCAACATGCCTCACTTCTAGATCTCTTTCTGACAACGGTTCCCAATGACTGCACAACAAATGCCCACAGCCCACTCGGGAATGCTGATCATGCTGTGATAATAGTAGAAATCAGCCTAAATTCTCGCCCTAAAACTGAAGACCCACTACTCAAAACAATGAGGTATTAACAAAAGGCTGATTGGGAAGCCATCAGGGAGCTCATAAGAGATGCCCCATGGCAAAATATCTTTACTCTACCAGCGGAACAGTGTGCAAATGAGATAAATGAATGGTTCAAAACTGCTATTGAAGCACATGTTCCCGCACGAAAATTCTATAGCAAGCCCCACTCTCCCCAATGGTTTACTTCTGCTTGTGCAGCTGCCATTTGTCAAAGGCAGCATGCGTTCCACAGATTCAACCGACATAAGTCCAGCTCAAATAAACAGAAGTTTATAGAAGCTAGAAATAATTGTAAGAGAGTGATAGAGACAGCTAAGACAGATTACTCTGAAACCACCAGAAAGCGCATCGAAGCACAGAAATTAGAAACCCGGGATTATTGGAAAATCTACAACAGCGTAGTTAATAATGGACAGTCAACTATTCCCCCACTAACAAACAATCATGAGTTTGCTTGCACGGCAACTGACAAGGCTAATCTGCTTGCCAGTCGGTTTGCCTCAAACTCCACACTGAACTCGGTACACCACTCACTCCCTTATTTTCCTCTGCGAACAGACGCCACACTTGACGATTTGAAAATCACCCCTTCTCAGGTACATGCTATTATAAAAAAACCTAGACACCTCAAAAGCATGTGGACCAGATCTCATCCCGGCTGTGCTATTAAAAAAATGCTCTGCCGAGGTTGCTCCAGTTCTGTCCAAACTTTACAATAAATGCCTTAACGAATCTTATTTTCCCGACTACTGGAAAACCGCCTCTGTGGTACCAGTCTTTAAGAATTCTGGTGAAAGAACTGAACCACTAAATTATCGCCCCATTAGCCTCCTCCCGCTTTTCGCCAAAATATTTGAGTCCTTAGTTAATCAAGCCCTAGTCCAGCACCTAACAGCTGCTAAACTCCTGACTGACAAACAATATGGATTCAGGCAAGCCCGTTCAACAGCAGATATCTTAACTGTAGTTTCTGAACGTATATACCGTTCATTGGATAAAACAGGGGATGTTAGAGCGGTGGCCCTTAATATATCTAAGGCTTTTGACAGGGTATGGCACGATGGTCTTCTTAGGAAAATTAGATCATATGGAATCATTGGAAGAATTCATAATGTAATTAAATCCTTCTTAAGTAATAGAAAAATCAAAGTTGTCCTCGACGGATGTACATCCAAACAATATGACATAAATGCGGGAGTACCTCAGGAGTCTATCCTTGGACTTCTATTATTCCTGATATACATAAACGACCTCCCTGATAAAATTGTTTCGGAGATGGGTATATTTGCCGATGACACCACTCTCTATAACAGATATGAGGGGAAAATCAATGAACACATATCCAAGGAAATGGCAGAAACACTAGAGGATGACCTCCAATCCGTAGTGGAATGGGGACAAAAATGGTTGGTCACATTCAATACTGCTAAGACTAAGCTTGTTTCTTTCAATAACTACAAGAAACCTTCTCTGCCACTAATAGCAATGGGCAAGAACACATTGCCTGAAAGTACTTCTTTTAAACTCCTCGGCCTAACGTTTACAGGGAATATGAACTGGAATCGATACATTGAGAGCATTGCCAAGGCTGCTGCAAGGAAGGTTGGCTCCCTCTACCGTGCTAGAAAACTACTTACGCCTGACAGTATCCTATACCTCTATAAGGCAACCATTCGCCCATGTTTGGAGTACTGTTGTCACATCTGGGCTGGTGCATCTGCTGCTTGTCTCTCGCTCCTGGACAGGGTTCAAAAGAGAGTCGCAAACCTGATAGGTCCTGAACTGTCATCTAGGCTTCAACCTCTGTCCCATCGACGAGATGTTGCATCCCTCTGCCTGTTCTACAAATACTTTAATGGTGAATGCTCTGACGAACTGCAAACACTTGTACCTCCCCGACGTAACTACCCCCGGCAAACCCGACAAGCTACTAAGTCTCATCCCTTTACAGTAGAGATCCCTAGGTGCAAGAAAGCCTTTTACTCCAATAGTTTCTTCCCCAGAACTGCGGGTCTTTGGAACTCCCTTCCGGGATTCTGCTTTCCCAACTGCAATGATATGCAGAAGTTCAAGTGTAATGTTAACAAACATCTTTCTACTCTTCTCCCTTCATAATGACCCCGCTAATTAAGTCCCTAATAGTAGCCCCCTGCTTCAAAGTGGCACCGTGCCTTGTTTGGGGTGAAAATTGAATTAAAAAAAAAAGGTCTGTTATGTATCACAATGATCTTGTGACATGATTTCATTTCATAATATGCTTTTGAAATATGAAATAATTATTTCCGCAGTCAAAGAACATAGCAGCTCACACGAGCATAGAAAGCCGGAAATCAAAAACTTGATTTTATCACTGATTTGGATTCATGTGTTCAACACATTCGAACTCGGGTTTTGAAATGATTTTTAATTTATTTTTTAAATCATGTTTTCTTCGATATGTGCACTTTTCGACAATTTAGTTAATAATGCCAAACGCGAATTTATTGCCTTTCACATACCTAATTTAACTGTAAGAGAGCTAATGTATGTAAAATTGAGTGTGAATTCTCCATACAATAGCTATATTTGCTGAGTTAACGAGAAGTAGGTTGTTCTCTTATGCTTGACTGGGTACATTAAAAAATAAACAGGTAAAAATAAGCCCTGATTTATTTGTTGCTCAATTTCTTTTAAATGAAATGTTTTTAGTGTTGCTTTATTTATCGACGCTGTATTTTTCTGCAAACAGCATAGGTATAAAAAACGAAATAAATTATTGATTATATTTTCTTTATATTCTTTCAAAAAACAGCGTTAATATGGCATGCTTACTTTTTACATTTGGCATCGACATAAAGTCAGCATTTTCCTTTCAATGTTTAAATTTGTTTGCTCAGAAAACGATAAAGATGTATAAGAAACTAGTGGCCCCGACGTTGCCCGGTCGTACAATACGTTGAAACATGATATTTTTAATTTAGGCAGATTGCATATATATCATTATAGAATCAATCCTTTATTGATAATTATATATCACTAGGAATAATGTGCGCAGTTGACTAATTCGCAAAAAAAAAACTAAATCATAATACTAATAATATCGTTTATCTAATTCCGTTTACAATATTATATCGGCTGATATTTTGGCTTGACTATCTATAAAATATTCTTTCTTCTCTTATAGGTAAAAAAGAATTTTACAGGTGCATATTTTAGGTTACACCGGTGTAATGTAAAAGATTCCCATATAAAAATTATTTTTTATATATACGTGAAAAAAAAAGCGATTTTGATACTTGTCAGATTAATTTCTGTACAAAATATATCTAAGAACACTGTCAGAAATATGAATTACCTTTGTGTAAAATTTGCAAAAGATAGATTCATCCTTTTCGGAATATATTAGGAAGAAATCTACACACACACGCACACACACAAACATGCACACACAAACACGCACATACAAACACACATACATATAAATACACACACACAAACACACACATACAAACACACATACATATAAATACACATACACACACACACAAACACACACATATAATTACACACACACACAAACACACATACAAACACAAACATACACACAAACATACACACACAAACACAAACATACAAACGCACATACATATAAATACAAACACACAAAAACACACGCACATATAAATACACACACACAAACACGAACATACACATATACATATAAATACAAACACACACACACAAACACACACACATATAAATACACACAAACACACACATACAAACACACATACATATAAATACACATACACAAACACACCCATACAAACACACATACATATAAATACACACACACAAACATACATACGTACAAACACACACACATATAAATACACACACACAAACACACACATACAAACACACATATATATAAATACACACCCACAAAAGTGACTTTTATAAGAAACATAATTTGCGTTGTTATTCTTCATATTATTTAACAACTTTCCCGTCATAGACATGGTCGGAATTCCAAAATCGACTTACCCTAACGTATATGCTTGTACGTATGCAAATAATGTTTGCTTCCCATTAAAGTTGAAATAGGATTATTGAGTATTAAGTAAATATTTCCGATGTAATTAAACTGTAAATTCATTAGTTGGGCAGGGGGGGGCTTTCAAAGTAGAAGGTTTTTCGGCATCGGAGAGATTCTACACTGATTGGGTGAGATCTTGCGATATATTAGAAGAATTGATTTATGTCGAGAACGTACAATTGCTGCAAATTAATCGGAGTACGTTGATTTTTAAAAAAAATTGAAGCACAAGTATAAAGATGAAACTGCTGTGGGTGGACAGAGCTTGTTGCTCGGTTGACAGTGCAGTACCTATTAGATTGAGGGCCATTTTTGAACTCTTTTCAATAAAGAGGAACTAGTGTTTGATGCACCAGTCTATATATAGCAACAATATTTCATTCATTTGGGTGGAAATATAAGATATTATTAGGCGTAAGTGTATTTTTAGCTCAGTAGAGGAAGCCCAACTTCTTTGCATCAGCCTTGGCAATGTCTGCAATGTACTTCTTGCAATCCTGTGAATAGCAAACTGATGAATTTTAATTGTTTTATTGCGAGATTTTTTATAAAGAACAACTGTTCACTTGGAGTTGGCGGTGATGAGGTGAACGCCGATCTAAACTGACGATCTACGCGTTTCAGGTTCAGATGCTGTCAGTTTGAAAGCAAAAATGAATTGCTAATGATGATCCTAAACTTTCTTGATTTCAGGGTAAAAAGCAGAGAATACAACGAGATTAAAGAATATACTTGGTTTACTATGATGAATCATAAAATGTACGTCTTTTTTATAGAATTCACTTTTAAAATAATATAATTAATGCTGTGTAAATAACATGGGTATGCAAGAAATTTTCATCAGTTGTGTCGAACGTCTACCAACATCTGAGGAAGTGTCTAGACTCCAGCTGTAGATCAGATGCCTTGAAAATGTTCTCCTCCTACTAACATGAGAATCTCAAATTCTAGGGTTCACTCACCAGGTTCAGAAGCACCTAGTATTTGTGGAAAACACGTATACCCGAGAACAGGAATGAGGTCATCGCAAGTTGCTTATGACCAAATATGGTTACAAAACTGATTCAACCATCTTGATATGTGCAGCGGAAGAGTATACGATGGAACACTGCTTTGCATTCTTTCTGTTTCCCAACCGATACCGTTAAAAATGTGTACATGTAAATAGGAAGACTAGAAATAACTAGTAAGGTCATTTTAGTTTTAATTTCATTAAATGTAAGAGACAATGTATATAAACAAGCAGATTGACAACAATGCAAAGATACAGATAGATACAGAATTCAAGCAAGAATGGGAGAAAAAAAAATGACTACAACGAAGGAAAAAAGTCAGATATAAAAAAAGAGACAAAGAATTATCCTCATACGCTTATTATATGACTTGTTGAAAATATTAATTCATTGTTGGACTTGAATATGTTATTGGCCTGATAAACTGTCGATTTCTGAAATTAATCACTGACGTATATAATGAGAAGCATCTTGCAGATAAGACGTATATAATGAGAAGCATCTAGCAGATAAGAGACGTTGCAAGCCTATATTTGTTTTATCGTTATTTCCATGGCACGTGCTCGTCTGAACTCCAATCTCTGGTCCCCCACTCGCCAATCTTTTACGAAAAACACCCGTCTAGCTGAATCCACTGTCAAAAACTTTCCCCACTCTTTATCTATGCCTAAATCAAAACGTAGATTCCATGAACAAAGCTTCTTTCTTAGAACTGCGCGCCTATGGAACTCTGTTCCGTCTGCCTGCTTCCCTCCTAACTACAACTTGAATGTCTTCAAGTCCAACGTAAACAAATTCCTGATGAACCGCGCCCTTAAGTAGACACTTTAAATATCCACGCTAACGTAATGTAGTTACAATAACCCTTATCCCTGAGTTGCTTCCGGGCCTTGATAAGTGGTGACCACCTTGTAAAAAATATATAACGAGAAGCATCTATCAGATAAGATGAACTGAAGTTTTTAGTTTTAGTTTTCAGTAACATCTCCTTGATGAAAAGATGTAAAAAGAATTTGGGAGATTTATTTTTTGTCTTTACCGTTTCCTTCTCTTTCTGATAAAACATTAATACCTCATGCGACGTTTCTCTGAGTTTTTGCTTCTGTGTAGTTATACTTGTATTCTTTTTATCTTAGTATAATTCCCTCCTCGAATCAACCAAATAAGTTTTAGTCTGAACAAAAGCTCGATTAAAGGCTAAAAAATATCATAATGGATCACAAAGTTTGCTAAATTGAACCCATTTTGACGCATCATTTTCCTTTCTTCTTTGTATCTTGATACAAAAGTATGGCACATATTGATCTATTTTTCTTCTTATCTTTTTGAGGTGATCCAATCATCAGCTAATGTAATATTTAAATTACTTTTTTGGTCTATTCACTTTCATTTGATTGGCTCCTAAAACTCTTCCTCACTCTCTGTGTATTTTCTCTGAATAGCAAATCCTTTTCCAGAAATGGACGACATTCATCACACGCAACTCGCTATTTCTAAAAGTCCGTGGAGGCCACAATGGAAAATAAGAAAATAAATGACAATTACCTGCAACCTAAAATACGTTTCTAATCTTCATCACGGTGAAGTACACCGATTCAGCTATTCCTGATTCCGTGACCAACTTGATAGTTTTAACCACGAGAAAGCCAATAGACTTGTTAATGATAATTCTTTAAGGAGAAAACCACTTTTGTTGTAATTACGTGGAAATCTTTTTTTTATTCAATAAACTATCCATTGGCATAGAGAACTGCTATGTATACGTGTGATTTTATTGCAGTGGTTGTTGTTTGGTTGGTTTTTTTACGGCATATCAACCCTTTTCAGCTTATTTAATACCGAATCCAGTGATTTTGAAAAAAGATTTTTAATAGAATATATTTGTTGGTTGGTTGGTTGGTTATTTTTTGTTTTACGTCATATCAACCCTTTTCATGTTATTTAATTTAATGCCGAATCCAAAGACTTTGAAGAAAAAAATTTAATAGAATATATTTGTTGTTTTCAAGTCGGTTTCTATTTAATCCATAGTTGGGACCCTAACAGGTACTACCACTCCGGGTCAGAGTGGACCTGGGAGCAATGGCAATTAAAGGGTGGCTCCACACTCCCCAAAGCCCGCAAACTGGGGCCTCGCCACTGGATATAGTTTAAGGTTATATTCAGGACCAGAATATATTTGTTTTTTTTTCAAGTCGGTTTCTTTTTAACCCATAGTTGGGACCCTAACAGGTACTACCAATCTGGATGTTTATTGCAGTGTATTTCGAATGAAATAGTATGTTTTTTTCAAAATAGCATAGGAAAAATAGAATAGGAATTGAGTTATGACGACGGTTACGTGGACATCGATATATACGAATCCTTACGTAGTCTTTTCTAATGCATATGTACTGTGTCACGTATAACTGTATTTAAATATTTAAAATGAACTTATTTACAGAATGATAGAGTGGAGATATATTTTTCTTAGTAAGCGTTTTTAATATAATCAATCTAATATATCGAGAGCATGAATAATAAATCTTTTCTATAAATCAAATAAGGGTGGCTGAAAATTCACGATTATTTTGCTATTTCTACATCATTTCCTCAACGTGTATTCTTCTTTGTTCCGGTAAATATTGGAGGTTACTTCGGATCATATGTCGTCTTGATTTCCTTCTCTCTCCTCTGTTTTGTCTCTCTTTTTTTGGTGACTGACATCATTTTGTGACATCATCCTATGTGCACAATTAATCCGATCTATTTTAATGTGGCATGTTACCCTTTAGTGACGTAATCCTCCATCATGTTATTTCCTAGTGTTTGTAATGAGCGGCACATAAGTTAACCAAAAAGATGACAGCATCGGTTTGTCGCAGTATGAATAGTACATAAAAAAACGGTACTTATGCAGAATTTGAACCAGTCGTAACCCATCGTCTGTTCAGCTTTGCTCAGAACATGACGTCAACCGCCAGCTTTCGTCGGCGTCGCCGATTATCAAAGGGTAACAATGTTACTCCAGGAAAATACTAAAGAAAACATTTGAATATTAAAAGAATCACCAGAAAAAAAAATATAACGAAAATAAAAAGAAACAATTTCTGTTTTATTATTGTAAAACTTTTAAGTGTAAAAATATGTCATTAGTATTTTTACGATTTTTTGTACACAGAATTCAAAAATTAATTAAAAAAACAACAACATTTTTTTGTGTTTTGCATATATTTTTTAACAAAAATTTTAAGCTTCTTTTTATGTTTTCCTGTATTAGTTTTATTTATTTTTTCTGTTATTTTATTCTTTTCATGAACAATTTTTTCCTGCGGGGTGGGGCAGTGCAACTGTTTGTTTTTTTTTTAATTAAATCAACTTAAGACAGTGCGGATATTCCCTTACGATTAAATAGCCTTTTCCAAGGTCGTGTCAGACGATGAGAACGTGGGGTGAGAAGACAGCGAATGTGAAAGGAACTTCGCCATCCGGGTAGTTTAAAATGGATGAAGACAAAAGGATACTCACCAAATTTCTGTCTCCACATAAACTCGAAAAGATAACTGGTGGAAAGCTCCTGGCTCGTCCTGCATTACGTCCTGTACCGACATTTCGTCCTGGTACATCTCCAGTCGCATCTATCCTTACCAGATCGTCTTTTGGTGATGATGCATCCCTCGCCAAAAGACGCGCAAATTTTCTTTCTTTAATGATATTTACAAATAAATTTCTTAATGTCATTAAACCAATTTTCTTATATATTTGCATTTTTGCATAATTCCGGCCTCTCTCCTCTTCTGATGATAAGCATTTAGCTTCGAAATGCCATGGCCTAAAGAGTTTTTCTACAGTTTCCTCTTAAATTTTTCTGATGATATAATAAAGTTAAATATATATATATATATATATATATGTATATATATATATATATATATATATATATATATATATATATAGTGGAGATGGTAATTAATAAAAACTGAAGAAAGTGCTAAATACTGTTGTAGAGCAAATATGCGTTTTATTTTTTATTACCGTATCTTTCTGTTAAGTTACATTATTGTTTCGGCTACACGGCCGTTTTTTTGGCCGTCTATAGCGTCCTCAGACTTTTACAAAAAAATGGCTGTGTAGCCGAAACAATAATGTAACTTAACAGAAAGATACGGTAATAAAAAAATAAAACGTAGATAGAGAAAAAAGCAGTTCTCTACCCTTTGTACAAAACGTCACTCATGTATTAGTCTGTTTTCTTACGATTGTACAGTTTATCTACGTATTAGTGTATAACGTCTTATAAGAATAGTTTTCTGTACTTACAAGTACCAACTGATCAAGATCCATCGGTCACTCGGGGATAAAGTAAATAATTATTTGTAAGAATAGTGAACGACGGCATGAAAATTAGTAACAATAGTTGCGACTGGTAAAAATCAAATTATTGAAGAATACGACAGAGTTGATAACAGTGAACTTTTGTGTAGTCAGCTGGAAAGGAACTTTGTTCCTGGTAGTTGGGATTTGTGGCAACAGTATTTGACCCTTATAAAGTTGTAGGATTGTGTCACGAGTGTGATGCTTTCTGGAGCAGTAAAATGATCCAAACATTCTTCCAGTGAACTTAGTAATAGATCTGGTGTAAGTCTTTTATTCAAGGTCTATGATAAAGGTCAGTTCTATAAAATTATCAGAGGGTTTCCTGAAGAAGATACTCATTTTATAGGATTCTAGCGTTGGTGATAAATAAGAGAAGCTTGATTTTAGATGTATTAAAGTCCCCCATTAAACTATATTTTAAAGGTCGGAAGAGAGAGAGAGAGAGAGATGAAAGATATTGATCAACAATGCTCTTTGAAGTGTTGTCATAGATTGTTGTGTTATTTGCATAAACGTCAAGGAATTAATGTATTTCGCAGGAAGAATAACATGGATTCTTTATGCAATTATATCAAGAATGCTAATCGTATTAGTTGGATTCTTCAGACAACTGTTCTCATCTTGAGTTTCGTTGTCAGAACGTTTCAGTCGATGTAACCTCCGACCTTTTTCAGGTGTATCTTGTCGAACTCAGGAATGTTGCTGTCAAACTCGGGAATTTGAATGGAATTTCGAACGGAACCCTTTATTTACTTCACGCGGGTAGCATGCTCTCGTTCCGTCAGCCATGACTGGATAGAAGTTCTAAGTAACTTGTAATTGCATTTTTCGATTGTCCACGCTGAGTATTGAACCTCCAGGAGAATTTTTTTTACAATTTATTTTTTCCAAATACTATTTGCACCACAAATAATTGAGGAGGAAAACAAAAGAAGAATGCAAATAATACGAATAACCGATCTTCATCTCAAAGATTCAGAAACGTAACAAGAATGTTAAGTATCATACTTACTTGATTAAAGTCTAACTAAAAGCAACATGGCTGATAAAAGAATACCAGATGTATGCAAATCAAAATTGCTGTAATAACACAAAATGTCCCTTTATTCGCAAAATGCACAGAATATCAATAGAGAGAACTATAAAGAACTAAAAGGGAAAATATCAATAATGCAGGAACTTAAGGTAGAAAAAATGGCTGATAAAAGTCTATTTTCTGTTCTCTCTGAAATAAACCAATTTTTATTCTTTCGAATTTTATATTGTTTGTGTCGTTAGGTTCTTCTTTATGAACACCTTCATTTGCAAAACGAAAACGGACAGTGAGTGATATAAAAGACGATTGAATCATTCAAAAACTTCGAAACACAGTCGTACCTTGTTAGGATAACAAAGCGTTGGCATATAGGTCTCTTTTTATGACCTTACAAAAACTTTACTTTCTTTAGCGTATGAAGAAAAATAAAGAATCAGCATTAAATTAACCTAAATGCA
The DNA here is from genome assembly GCF_053919585.1 of Euprymna scolopes. Taxonomy (NCBI): domain Eukaryota; kingdom Metazoa; phylum Mollusca; class Cephalopoda; order Sepiida; family Sepiolidae; genus Euprymna; species Euprymna scolopes. Next base: position 181,976,450 of record NC_136484.1, on the reverse strand, counting down.
TTTTCTTACACTGAACGTTTGTCTCTTAAATCAATCGATGATTTAGATACGTTTTACGGATTTTCTTTTTTATTTAGTTTTGTTTTTGGTTTGCTTTGTTTTTGTTTTTGTTTTTATAGACTGTGCCTTCTTTCCTGTCCTTTCCTTTTATAATCAGAATTTTGTTTACGCTTTATTTTTCAGTCAATTGCGTATCCTTTTAAAGCTGGAGGATATGTTTACTTTCAACATTTTTTTCCTCATATGAACCGTTAATGAATCTGGATAAAATGTTCTTGTAGATGAGAACGATTTTGTGTAAAGTGTGTATTGGATTCATAAGAACGTGTAGGTATATTTTTGTTAATTGCATTATAAGAGAGTGTTTATATATTTGTTTGAATAAAATGTGACGAATTTCAAATGAGTCAGTAATAGATGGAACAAAAATGTTTGATAGAAAACGAATAAAATTGCAAAAATCTGAATGTGAATTCACGGTTCAACATAAGACGTGCAAATTAAAAGAAATAGCTTTTCTCGGCTTTCTTAAGATCGTCATTGTATCTCATAGATTCTACAAAAGACAATTTGTAATTGCAATTATGTTCTTTATAAATGAATACAAAGGTTTTCTATCGAATAATATATAGAAATATCTCTACGTCTTCTTTCAATGTTTTCAAAAAAATGTTTATTACATTTTCACCCCAAACAAAGCACATTGCAACTTTGTTGTAGGGAGCTACTATCAGGGACATCGGCATCAGGGGTACTGTAAAGGGAGTTGGGCAACAAGCTGTCGGTTCACTTTACACTTGAACTTCTGCATGTCAGTACAGTTGGGGAAGCAGGGGCCCAGGAGGGTTTGTCGGGTTTGTCGGGGGTATTTACGTCGAGGGGGCACAAGTGCTTGCAGTTCGTCAGAGCATTCTCCGTTAAAGTACTTGTAAAACAGGCAGAGGGATGCAACATTTTGTCGATGGGACAGAGGCTGAAGTTTAGATGACAGTTCAGGACCTATCAGATTGGCGACTCTCTTTTGAACCTTATCTAGGAGCGAGAGGCGAGTGGCAGATGCACCAGCTCAAATATGACACCAATACTCCATACATGGGCGAATGGTGGCCTTATAAAGGTACAGGATACTTTCAGGTGTTAGTAGCTTTCTAGCACGGTAGAGAGAACCTACCTTCTCTCTTTACATCATCAGCATTCTGATCCACATCTGGCATCAATTGAAATGAATGGCTCTCGTCTTCGGGAGGCCTCAAGTTTTGACAAGCTTCTGGGCTTGACCTTTACTCCTGATCTTAAATGGAACACGTACATCAAATCTGTTGCCAAGGCCGCTGGGAAAATGGTGGGATCCTTCTATCGATCCAGTAGATACCTCACTGCTGATGCAATTCTCTATCTATATAAGAGCCAGGTACGTCCAAGGATTGAATACTGTTGCCATATCTGGACAGGAGCTGCTAGAAAGGACTTGTCCTGCCTTGATAGAGTTCAAAATAGACTTCGTAGCCTCGTAGGAGATGTCCTTTTCTCTTCCCTGCAACCTCTATCTCACAGAAGAGATGTTGCGAGTTTGTCTCTAATGTATCGTTACTTTCATGGCAAGTGTTCGACTGAGCTTCAGTCTATGATCCCCCCTCGCCAAACTTTCACAAGAAACACTCGTCTAGCTGAAAACACTATCAATAGTTCCCCCCACTCTTTATCTGTGCCTAAACCTAAACGCAGATTCCATGAACAAAGCTTCTTTATTAGAACTGCACGCCTATGGAATTGTCTTCCGTTTCCTGCTTTTCGGCTGACTACAATATGGTTGTGTTCAAGTCTAACGTAAATACGTTCTTGATGAGCCGTTTCATATAATTTTCATTACTAATGATTACTATATTGTCCTTCTGACACTCTTAACCCTTATCCTTGAGTGGCCTCTTGGCCTTGATAATGTGGTGATTCCTGTATATAAAAAGCGTTCTACTTTGTTGACATAATAATATTGTTAGCTATTCTGTGGAACACATCTGACGAAAATAAAATTTAAAAGAATTAAAAATGATAAGATCCGCGTTAGAAATATACTCGCTAAAATGGGAACGAATTAATAAGATGCTCTACAAATACAGTATTATTCGCCTTGAAAATGTAAGATTAATGATGTGATTAGATAATGTTCGAATAACTGTTAGATTCTCAATGTTCTTAACTAGTAGTACCCGTGTACCAGCGTCGCCCAGTAAAATTGTGACACAATGCTAAAACATATTTGCTGCACTCCACTAATAACAAATTAAACTATTGTTATTGGAAATTAGCGGGCACTTGCTGAATTGACCAAAATTAAATCAACAATGTTGGGTATTCTCTGGCAGTACCAATTATCGGAAGTCACTGGCTGTAACTGTCATACATAGTGGTTACTGGTGATCATCCTTGGTTTGGGGCGATTATTTGTAGGTGCTTATAGACATTGCAACTGTGTGCTTATGGACTTTGCAACTGGAACTTACTGGCAGCCATTGTTAATGTCGGTTACCATTGGGCTCCTCCGAACTGCTGAAATAGTCTGTCTTCAACTTTCGGACATTGTTGGGCACTGTTAGAGTTTTGCAGCTGTACTTGCATTTACTTGCGTTTATTGGTAAATACTGGCAACTATTCCAACTATCACAGTCGGCCACCGACGTTTATTGTCGGCCCTGGCCAGTATCACCATTAATTTGACTACTCCGAAATTAAATTTTCTGTCTTCAATGGCGTTCTTAGGCGGTTGGTTGCGCTTTGTCATTGTCAGTCACTGTCGATCATGATCAGTATACTCTCATTCTATAGCGGGCATTGTGTGTCAGTGGCGGTTATTGATAGTAATATTCAGGTGGTTACTGTCACTTCTCGACAGGGGTGTGCACCGGTGAGAAATGTTTCGTAAATCGAGCAATTTTTTTCGAGTTGATTAGTGCTGTTTTTAGGCGGTAACTGCTGTTTTGATCTGTTTACTTGCGAATATTGTTATTTTCCCGCGGTACCTGGCGGACACTGGCTGCTTTCACAACTGTCGTTACTGGTCCTAAGTGTTCTTTGAATGCCCAGCAACAAATAAATAAAAAGAATAAAAGACAAAAAGAAAAAGCAAGGAAATATAAACTAAAATGTCGAATAAAATTAAGAAAAAGCTTCAGTAAGAATAAAAATTTTTGTAAAATAAAGCCGAATGCGTAATTTTCTGCGAAAGAAATATCAGCAGTAATATGAAGCCATAAATAAGCACACGCGCATAAACACACAATCCCTCTTTCTTTCTTTCTTTCTTTATATATATATATATATATATATATATATATATATATATATATATATATTTATATAATGAAAGCGTCTGCGTGAATGTTATGTGAAAGTCTATAACAGCTAACAAAACTGTCGTCGTGTGAGTACGGTCCTTATCCCACATTTTTTAAATGAGACAACGACGAAAAAATAAAAAGTAACAGATAAAAATGTAAGGAAATAACAACTAATGTGATGGTTTGTTTCCGATGTAATAGTTAACAAAATCTGTTGCTATTATTTCAATATTGATGCGTATTTTGCATTGTTGACCATTTTTAAAGTGGTAAGCGACTACACTGACGAATCCACAAATATGACGTAATTATTTGTGTGTGCGCGTTTTTGTGCATATGTTTCTTTGTGTGTGTGAAGGTCATTTGAATGGCCATAATTTTATTAGTTAAATACTGTCCGTATTCTGCATAAATAACCATTTGTGAAATGGTAAGCGAGCAAAAACAAACAGAAAAACCAAGAGAAAAATAAAAACGTAAGAAAATATGAACTAAAAAGTTGGAATAAAAATATAATTTATTCAGTAAACGCAAAGTGAATGAGACACTTAATAAAACGCCGTCGTGGATAAGATTCCGCGAAAGAAATATCAACAGTAATATGAAGTCAGAAATAAACTGACTGACGCACACGTACACAAATTATCTTCCTCTTTTTCTCCCTCTTTTTCTGTCTGTCTGTCTCTCTTTCTCTCTCTTTCTGTAACAGATGTGCTTTCTGTAACAGATATGCTTACAGTTATATCTCATAGGATTAACGATTCTCTCGACAGAGGCAACCTTTCTAGGGCAATTGCTCTTGACATATCAAAGGTCTTTGATAGGGTATGGCATAAAGGTTTACTTCACAAGATCTCTAGCTATGGTATAGCTGGAAATGTCTTCTCAATTATTAAATCATTTCTCTCTGATAGGTTCATAAGAGTCGTAGTTGATGGGGAAAAATCAGAAGCTCACAGTATAAATACTGGAGTCCCTTAGGGGTCCATCCTGTGCCCAACTCTTTTCCTGATCTACATTAATGATCTTCCAAATCACATCCTTACATCATTCGTAGACATTTTTGCTGATGACACTACCATCTATGGAAGCACATCTAAGACAGTAAACGACCAAGTTCTCTCCGATTCTCTCTCCTCTGATCTTGATCACGTTGTACAATGGGGAAAGGAGTGGCTGGTTACTTTTAATGCATCTAAAACCAAGCTTCTATCTTTACATCATGAACGTTCTGATCCACAACCGGCATCAATTAAAATGAATGGCTCTCGTCTTGGGGAAGCCTCAGGTTTTGACAGGCTTCTGGGCTTGACCTTTACTCCTGATCTTAAATAGAACACGTACATCAAATCTGTTGCCAAGGCCGCTGGAAAAATGGTCGGATCCTTCTATCGATCCAGTAGATGTCTCACTGCTGATGCAATTCTCTATCTATATAAGAGCCAGATACGTCCAAGGATTAAATATTGTTGCCGCATATGGGCAGTAGCTGCTAGAAAAGACTTGTCCTTCCTTGATAGGGTTTAAAATAGACTTCGTGGCCTGGTGAGAGATATCCTTTTCTCTTCGCTGCAACCTCTATCTCACAGAAGAGATGTTGCGAGTTTGTCTCTGATGTATCGTTATTTTCATGGAAAGTGTTCGACTGAGCTTCAATCTATTGTTCCCCCCTCGCCAAACCTTCACAAGAAACACTCGACTAGCTGAAAACACTATCAATAATTCTCCCCACTCTTTATCTGTGCCTAAACCTAAACATAGATTCCATGATCAAAGCTTCTTTCTTAGAACTGCACGCCTGTGGAATTGTCTTCCGTTTCCTGCTTTTCGGCTGACTACAATATGGTTGTCTTCAAGTTCAACGTGAACAAGTTTCTGATGAGCCGTTCCACTTAAGTTAACAAATTTACCAAACTTCCATTATTATCGATTACTATATTGTCCTTTTGACTACTGTACACTCTTTAACCCTTATCCTTGAGTGGCCGATCGGCCTTGATAAGTGGTGACGCCTATGTAAAAAAAGAACTCTCTGAGTCTCTCTTACGCTCTCTGTGTCTATTTCTCTAGTTAAAGCGGCTGTTGGAATGTTAATGAAACAATCATCTAGCTAAGTTAAGAACACATTAAATTTTTTTCTAGTAAGTTCTAAGACTTTGTTGGTAATAGATTGATGTCGCGATGCCTCCGTTCAGTCCCGAAAGACAAAGGATACCCACTGTAGGGGCAGTTGCGTGTGTAATCATGAAGCAAGGATTGCGCAATCTCTAACCACAACTCTCCTGAATCGACAGTTTGAGTCCAGTGGCAAGGAAAAGTCCAAGACGACTGGAAACAATGCCGAGATAAGTGGAGAGAACATACAGCACATGGAAGTCCCAAATGGTCACCCATTTAGTACTGACCAGATTCAACGTTGCTAAACTTCCGTGATACAGCGGTGTGTCAACGTAATTAGTAATAGATTGAAAGGGATAAATAATTGATAATATAATCTGGCGGTTTTCTGTTGTTTTCGGAAAAGGACAAAACATGGAATGACGGTTTTTATCCGTTCAGCTAATGAAAGTGTTGGTATATGTAGTAGAGAGCGTTTTATTTTGTGAAGTAATGTGATGTTCGTGTAATGCAGAATTATGTAATGGCAAAACAAATAATTACAGTGAATCAGGATGAACATAAACTATAAAATATTATCTATAGTGATGACTGGTGTAGAAAACATAGAAAATATCGTATTTGAGAGAGTGAATCAGGGCAGAGAAAATGTAGCATTTAAAAATAATTGTAATTGTTAGCGGAAAATAGTCAGAAAATACAGACAGGTAGTTTGGTAATTTTAGATTCATGTTAGCCGAAGTGTTTCTTTTGCTGACCGGTATTTTTTGACGGCAAAAATTGCTCTTATATAAAGTAAACGAGCAAAATGTTTAACTGACGTGTAGTTTTTTTCTAAAGCCATGAACTATTTATTAAGGCAAAATAAGCTTTGTCGCCATCTAGAAAAATCAGGTTACAGGTATACTTCCTCACGTACTGTTAATAGAACAGATGATGTACGAGGGGCGTTCTAAACGTAATGCCTCATACTTTATATTTCTCCCGACCAAATGTGATTGTAAATTGCATATTTATGATGACTAAATTTATACATTCATGGCCTGAAAGTTTCATCACTATTTTTCAGATATTACCAATGTGAGACTGAGAAAGCAACCCCAGCTATAGATGCGGATCTGCAGAAGAGATTCTTCATTGAATCCCTCCATGCAAATAAAATTGAACTGATTAACATTGTTGAATGTTTACAACGCCGATGCAGTTGATACTATTACAGTTATCCGTTGATTTCAGAATGGCGACAGAGATATGAGTTTACGACCAAAGCATCAGAAGAAGCTGACTTAAGTACATTGAGGACATTGGTGGTGAGTATATAGAAAACTAAATTCTGGAGCACAAAAACCCGCTCGTTTTAAATGTACAACTCCCGTCATCGTAGATTTCAACATTTTCAGTACACAAATATAGACTCCTTACCGTTGGAACCAACCTGAAATTAGATTTCATCTTTAAAGAAAATATTTCACATGTTCCACATATGTGTGACAATCCAAGATCGTTATTGCCCTAAATAGGAAACAGCAGAGCATTCTAATGAAGGGAAACCAGTGGTCAATTAGGTTGGATTAAAAAAGTCTAACGAACTCTAGCACCAGAGATAAAATCAACCATTATTTTGAGGTCAGTCAGTCACTCAGTCAGTCAGTTGCTGTTAAGATCCCGTCCAGTCTACACCTGTTGAATGATTTTAGGAACGAATTTACGTGCTAGTTTTTATATTGCTTTTAAACTTATGTCGACTTTTTGTGGATGTTTGAACGATAACTGAATTTAGTTACTAGCGTTTCCAACCTTAAAAGATCACCCATATTTTTTGACGTAAACAAATAAACAAATACTGTTTAGTTATCATTTTACCTAAACATATATAACCCTTAATGCATATTCAAGTAAGTTTTGGACTGACAATTAGAAAACTGTTACTCAAAAATGATAGTTAATACATTTACTGGATACAACACTCGAGTGAGAAATCCTTGTAAATAAAAGTAAATACATTGAAATGTATGTTTCCATAAGATGAATTACGTTAAGCAATTATATCTTTAATTAAGTTGCATGTTAATTCTGTTCATCAGTTATCTGTGGGTGAAATACAAGGCAGGACCTACGCATCTTTAAAATAGCTGGTCTTGGAAAGTAAAACTCCGAATTAATAACAGTTCTTCCCGGCTGGTTTAGAGTCGTTTTCAAATTTCTTCCTACCGTTTGACCTAAGCAATGTCAGATCATGCAAGAGTTCGTTATTGACCTAATGGGTAAAACCAGATTTATAGCATTCAATTACGTGCTAATACCTTTGGGTATACTAAGAACTCACGCCTTTCCCTCAGGTGAAATCGAGACAATGCTTATTTGAAACGCGACCTTGTAAACGGTTCATTGAAAAGCCATTTTACTTGGTGGGAAATAAGGGTTCCTCTGTTTCCCTACGGTATTAAATCGCTAGTGAATGTAATATACCGAATTGGATTTTAATCTGACCTGTCGGTACCGTGACCAATGTCACTGACCATTAGCGTCGCATTCACTAAACGAAATGTGGAAACGATAATAGAATACATAGATAGCAAAAGTAATGGTGAACACAGAACAGAAGCAAAGTATAAATTACATAAAGAAAGGGAAACATTAAAAAAAGAAAGGGGGAGCAAGAAAGCCACAACGCAAGAGAACAGAAAAAAATCGAACACAAAGGTTATATTGAAGGACGTAAAATAACTGATGTGTTAGAATAAAAAGGACAGAACTTATTTAAGACATGAACTATAGAGAAAAAAGGATAATAAATACAGGTATATAACTTATATAACTAAAGTGATAAAGATGAAAATATAAGTAAAAAAGAGGGATGAAAAAATAATATGGACGGGGTTTGGTTTGCTTTCGTTAGGTTTGGTTTTGTTTCGTTAGGTTTGGTTTTATTTTATTTTCTTTAATCGTTTTGTTTTAAATTAAATATTTTTAGGACTAATGGTCCCCCGACAAAACGAGGATGAACCAGTAAATTCACCTTGTTCGTTCGTACGTTCGTCTGTCCGCACTTTTCTCAATAACTATGCCTTAGAATTTTTTGAAATCTTACACAAACATTAAACATGATATGAGTGAAAAAGTAAAAGAATGAAGCTTCCGGGAAAACTCCGGTTTCCCTCCTAGGGGTGCCTTTAGGGTTAAAATGACTAAAATTGACACTTTTGTTCTTTTGAAAAAAAAAATTGATGCCTTGGATTTTTATAAAACTTTCTGAAAAGTTATAGCTAACTGATTTCTATATAATTTTGTTTGTCTATACTTCGCGATAACTCTTGCGTGTGTCCCAGAGGCTCTTTTAGGGCTAATAAAAACACTCCATTTTTGGGACTATTTTACCATATTTGTCCAAAAAATTTTGTGTAAGTCTACTTAGTAGATTTGCATGGTGCTGAACTCAAATTTAAATTTTTACTTGTGGTGTTTTATTTGGTTGTAGCATTTTATGGCACATTAACCTCTTTCGTCAGTATCATTTTGGTATTCTTCAATTTATAATAGTGCATCATTTGGCTGTTTTGTAGGAGAAAATAGATGCTTTGAGAGAAGAAGGGCGTGGTAGAACCTAACTGACTTTTACAAGGGGAACAAAAAAAAACAAGAACATCAACTTTGGAGTATATTATGTCAGAAAGTCGGTATCTTCAGACAGCCTAATCAGAAAGTCGTACCTTCAGACAGCCTAATCAGAAAGTCGGTACCTTCAGACAGCCTAATCAGAAATTCGGTACCTTCAGACAGCACCATATAGAAAAGAGAAGGAGAAAGACGGAGTTATGGAAAAACGTATAAAGGATATAGAAAGCGAACGACAAAAAAAGCGATTTAAAGGTGAAAATTAAATAAGAGAATGGATGACGGATGTGGAAGAGATGGAATATGATATATAAATAATGTAACTGGATAAAGAATCAGAGGGATCCGGAAAAATGGTAACCGCAGAAAGAATTAGTAAGGGGAGAGATCCAGACAGAACAATATTTGGAGGAAGTCTCAAATTGAGAGAAACCGATAGAAATAATTTGATAGAGAGAATACTAAATAAAAACTAAAATAGAGATACAGAAAAGATAAAGTTAAAGGCGGAGAGAGGAATATTAAAGAAAAGAACGAGAGAAACGAAATAATATAGAAAGAAAATAAACACAACTCAGTCATCGAATTGAAAAAAATGATAAATTTGAAGTTACCCAGATCAAAGCGAAAACCCCCTTCTTGTTGGTTTTGGAAAACGAGCCACTGAAACAAAGAGAAGAAAATAGTCCACGAGGTTGCTGAGTGCACCATTGTGATTTGGTTCTTTCGTATTATCAACATTTCGTCTGATGAGCTATTGCTTTGTGGTCCACAAGTCTTTTCTTGCATAGCCTTAGACTAATATATATATATATATATATATATATATATATATATAGAGAGAGAGAGAGAGAGAGAGAGAGAGAGATAGATAGATAGATAGATAGATATAGATATAGATATAGATATAGATAGATAAATAAATAGATAGATTTATATATATACATATATTTTTTTATTTGTTTTACATAAGCATTAATATGTTGCTACATAGTCATGGGCATGTTTTGATCAACTAGTTATTAGTAACTAGAGACCTCTTCAGGCGATACAGCATATACGAGCGCAATGTTTACAATAAAAATATCAGGTCTTCTACGGAGTCAATATCAGAAGGTTCCGCAAAATGGTATTAACAATAGGAACAAAGGAAATAATTTGGTCTATGTAAAGAAGACTAAATAAGGGTGTGGATAAGGGTCTGTTTTGAGATACAGGAATAAAGAGAAAAGGATGGATGTTTAAAAAACGAGATAGAGATAATGAAAGACTGGAAAGAAACGGTATATGTATGCATGTGTGATATCCGACACCAAAATCTTAAACATACTAGTGCGTACAGGGTCAGTTAGCAGGGGAGTGTGAATTTGACAATTACCTACGCGAAAATGGGTTCCGTTATAAAAATGCTTTTAATATGACTCGTAGTTGCCAGAAAGTATACAGCTTACGTTGCTCTCTTGCCTATCTCCGCTCCAGCACTTTCATCCCTACATACATTTGTAAAGAGATAGGAAGGAAAAGAGTAAAGGAAGAAAAGAAGAAAAGAAAAAGGGAGAGTCAGGAAAAATGAAAGTCAAAAATATAAAAGGCAAAAAAGGGGAAACCCATAAATAATTTATTGGTGGTGATTTTAAACATTTATTTTTCCTTCCTACTTGTCCCCTATCCCTATCCACTTCCCCACCTTAACTCCAACCTTCTCTCAAAGCCTATTTCTTACTCATTTACTATTAGAAGCCTTAAAAGTTGTGTAGTAATAATAATAATCAAAATAATCTCAAAATATATATAATATATAAATATGAATATATATAATATAATATATAATTAATAAAACCTCCATGCTTAGATATAAGTATTCGTTATAATTACGATAATAATAATTACAAATCGAAGTTAGTGAGAAGTAAACAGGTTAGTGACTACGATATTGATGATAACTGATCATAATATTTTTTTATAATTATTATATTCATGTATAAGTAGTCATAACAACCAGGATTTTTCTATTAAGAGTAAACATCATAAAATGCCGGAGGAAGAATTAATAGGGACTATTACATAAATACATATGGCAAGTACTTATTCTAAAGTAGATGATCGGATAGAAAAAATGAATATAGAGATGAACTTTGTTGGCTGTCGTTTCGACTCATTTAATCATAACGAATAACAATGGTGGAGCTTGCTATGTTTTCTGTTGTTGTTTTGTGTTTGTTTTTTCTTTGGTAAGGTACGCATAAAACGTTCAATTTGTATCATACATTTCTAATAAATTTAAAGTTACACAAATTAATGCGAACAGCCCCGTCTTGTTGGTTTTTGGTAAACCAGCCACTGGAACAAACAGAGGAAAATACTCCACGAGGTTCTGAGTGCACCACTGTGACTTGCTTCTTTCGTTCTATCAACTTCTGTCTGCGATCCATAAGACTTCGTTTACATATTTTTAGACTAATATATATATATATATATATATATATATATATATATATATATATATATATATAGGGTGACCCAAAAAAGTAGGCACCGTTTCTTAGTGTTTTGTCCGAATGAAATGAAACTTTGGTCATAACTAGTTTATTATATTCAAAACATCACATCGAAAAACTACGGCCTTTGGCCTTTTTTTCTTCGTTCTACAGCATATGTTTTAGATGGTCTCCACTTAGCTTTTGTTTTTTGTTTTTTGTGTATATATATATATATATATATATATATATATATATATATATATATATATATATATATATATATTGGCATTTGTTCATTAATGCAGACATTATTTAATATAATGGAGATATTTTGCTTCATGATTCTTTTTTTGTTGTTCGATTTTCCTTATCATCTTTTTTTATATAAAAATCGGAAATGTTATTGAAAATTCCATACTATCACGAGTGCTTTCGATTCGACTGCGAATCATCTTTAGGTGAAATTCATGGAGTTGATGAGGTGAAAGTGGATAGGAACGAAAACAGAAAGTAGAAAAGTGAAAAGTAAAATGCACAATAAATTGTATCGAGCGATGGGAAATTAAAAGTATATAAAAAGTCGATTTAAAGTCGGTTAAAATATATGTCGATTAAAAAGTTGAGATTTTAAATCAACGAGACATTTGGACAATATTTTCAAAGCGTGTCGTTAACACGCTACGCCAGACATTTTAATCAGATCGAAGGCGACGTTATTAATAGTAAGATGATGGATTCTAAAGTAGGATTGTGAAAATTTTTAACTTTTTAAAATTGTCTTCGTGTTGTACAATTTTTGTATTATCAACAAGGATTTGTCTAAGATTGTAGGAGAACAGCCATGTCCTTTTGTTAAATACTGATATGTAGCGCTGGCATTATTTAAGTGCAAAGTAAGTCGGCGGGACAATGTTGTTGTATTTCCAATGTTTGTATTATTCTTACGTTTATTTTTGAGGTTACATTTTCCTATAAGCCATTTGAACGTACACAACATTGGTTTGCCTTTTGAAAGGAGTTGTTTTTTACCATTAGGTTTGGAGTTCTCAACTTCTTACAGTAAATAATAAGTTTAATTCTGCAGTTGCTATCTACAGGAGATAAGTATCTATGAACGATGTTTTTAATTTCTTTTTCTTAAACTCTAAAATTTGGTTGCATTTGGTTTGGTAAAATATATATTAATAGAGTTTGCATTATTGTACTGACTAATATTATTAAGGTTGTGTAGGAATTGCACGGTAGCTTTATTTGTTCACCAACAATATAGTTAAAAAAGTTATTATTAGGGCTATGACAACAGCATATTCTTTTCATTATTTTGACTCTCGAGTATATATCCAACACCGTTAGACATAGTTATTCAAACGATAACCACATCACTCTATATAAAAGCATATAAGATATCAACGAGTACACACCCAAGGGTAAAAAAGAAAAGAATATGCTGTTGTCCTAGCCCTAATTATTATAGATGTGTACTTGATTTATATTTTTTATTCCGATAAGTAAGTTTTGTGCGATATAATCCTTTTTTAATTATAGTTATTGTTATGTTTCTTGCTATTTATGTGTAATATTATCCACATATGTAAATGAGTGGGGGCCACCACAACACCCTCCTCCCAAGATATATCAACACAGTCACACAGATTTCAATATCTTTTTCTCTTGGGATTTAACATTAATGGTCCATTAAACTTTCTTTTTCTAACTGATTTTCGGGTTTCTGGTGTATATTGAGGCGGTTCCAAATTAAAAGATTCGTATATGATGTCCATGGTTTCCTCCTCTTCGACTGCTGTTGTATAATCACCATCTTGAATGTGGCGTTTTTTTTTATTTGGTTCAGGTGCCTTATATGTATATATTTTGTGGACCTTTAATCATGTATGTACATTCACCAATGCGTTTATCCACTACTCCACATTCCCAGTAAGAGGTTTTATTCCTGTAGCACTTGAAATATGCTCGATCTCCCGAGTTATATTTCTTTCTTATCATGTGTGTAGTGTTTCGGATAATTGCCTGTCTTGGCAATTGTTTATCAAACGCCGATTTCACCTTTCTGGCAAACATTAAATCAGCTGGTGATATGTTTGACGGTGTATTAAGGTGCGGTGTTATCCTATATATTTGCAACAATTGTTGCAAAGTTTTTTCCGTTGGTATCCTAATGGATTTTTTCAACGCTCGTTTTAACGTGTCCACGAACCTCTCCGCGAAGCCGTTTGAGCTTGGATGGTACGGAGGAGTAGTGATATGCTTTACTTGGAACGTGTCACAAAATTCCTTAAAGTCTGTGGATGTGAATTGAGTTCCATTGTCAGTGACCAATGTGTCTGGTACACCAAATCGTGCAAATAACTCGTGTAGGAATCCTATTGAGTTGTTCGTTGTTGTATTCCTGCAACGCATTACCTCAGGCCATTTTGTATAACTGTCTACTAAAATTAAGTAGTAATTTTCTCCTACTGAACCAGCGAAGTCCATGTGGATTCTCGACCATGGGTGGTCGGTTTTCGGCCAAGGTTTGTGTACTATAGGTGGGGATTTTGCCGCTAACTGGCATGCTTTACATCTATTTATTGTTGTAGCTATGTCGATGTCCATGTTACGCCAGTATACGTAGCTTATCATTAGAGACTTCATCCGATTTATCCCCGGATGTCCTGTGTAGAAGTCTCTCAAAATCCTCTTCTGCAACGTTTTAGGTGTTACTACTCTCTCGCTGTCTAATAACACATCGTTACATATCGAAAAATTTCCTGAACCTTTTTGTCATTTATAATTTTTTTCTTTTGTATCATTTATGTATTCATCTTTATCGGCTTCTCTTTTAATGTCCGACAATGTTACCGGTAGTTCTTTAATGATGTTTGCTACCATATTTTTCACTTCGACATTTGTTCGAATTGCTGCAATCACTGATTCTTCCAAATTATTTTTCTGTGGTATCAGTCTTGAAAGTCCATTCGCATGGAAAATCCTTTTCGATGCTAGATATTGTATCTGGAAATCGCAATTCAGTAGGATCGTACCCCAGCGCAGCAATCTATTTGCGCTGTATACAGGCAATCCTCTTTTTGATCCGTAGATTGTGACTAATGGTTTATGGTTGGTTTCACGTATAAAAATGTCTACCCTATAAATATCGGTGGAACTTAGTCACTGCAAAGATTATACTCAACGCTTCTTTTTCAATCTGTGAATACGCCTTCTCTGCTGGAAGCAGCGTTCTCGAAGCGTGAGCTATCGGCTTTCTAGACCCATTAGGCATGATATGTTGAATGCATGCTCCTATGCCGTAGGAACTAGCATCACTAGCGACGACTATATTTAATTTCGTGTCATAGTGAGTTAGAAATAATTCAGATGTTAGTGCGCTCTTTATTTTGTCAAAAGCGGTTTGACATTCTTGCGACCAGTTCCAAGATGTGTCCTTTTTTAGCAGGTAATTTAAGGGAGCTCGCAAATTATGCATCCCTTCAATAAAAGATTTGCGAGTCCTAAGAAACTCTGCAAGGTTGTTACGTTATTAGGTGTTGGCATGTTTTTTATTGCCGCAGATCTTTCTGGGTCTGTACGTCGCCCATGTTTATTTATTGTCCAAGATACTTAATTTCGCTCATACCAAAGTCGCATTTATTTTCTTTTACTTTAAACGCGAATTCTTGTATTCGAGTGAATACTTGTTTTAAATGCTCCTTATGTTCTTTTAGATAATAGATGATAACAATGTCGTCCAGGTATGCACATGCGCACTCAATACCACTTAGCATGGTGTCCATCGCTAGCTGAAAGATGGCAGGCGCTACTTTGATGTCAAAGGGCAACCGGTTGTATTTGTACAATCCCTTGTGCGTGTTGATGCATAGTATTTTTGAGCAATTCTCCTCGACCGGTATTTGTAAATACGCGTGGCTCAAGTCTATCTTGGAGAAGATATTACCACCATTCAACTTTGTGAATATTTCCTCTGGGCTTGGTAGAGGGTAATGGTAATCTTGTAATATGGAGTTTAGACCTGTCGAAAAGTCTGCGCACACTCTGATTTCATCATTCTTTTTCTTTACATATACGATGGGGGCTGCCCAGTCGCTGTGTTCTCTTTTTGATAGTATGCCTGTCTGCTCCAATCTGTCTAATTCTTTATTAATCTTTTCCAACCCAGCGAACGGAAAATTGGGCTGGTGTTTTCTTTAAGTTCAAACGAGGCCTTAAATTTATTGCAACGACCTAATTTAGTCATGAATACTTCAGGGAATAATTTTTTTAAGTCCTCTTTTATATTTCCTGTTGTTGGAGTAGTATATTATATTTTTTACAGAATGTATTGATTGGCTCATCCCACAGTCCAAATTTCTCAACAAAATCTATTCCAAACAGATTTTCGCTATTTTTCAATACGAACATTTTTAATTTCTTCGTAATCCCTTTTAATTTTATCGGAAGGATAACTTCCCTTCTAATTTTATCTCACCACCAGTTACCGTCCGAGCTGATTTACTTGTTTTCATCATGGTTGGTTTACCCAACATTTTCCATGTATTCAGGTTTATTATAGAAATATCGGATCCTAAATCCAGTTGTAATTTTATTGGCGTTTTAAATATTTCCACTTTTATGTATTTTCGCTGATTTTTGTCTAATTTTTCATTTGATTCTGTTTGCTGTACTCTCTTTCTGGTGAAATCTTTATATCTGCAACAATCGCTTTTGTGTCCGACTTTCTTGCAAATGTAGCATTTTTTCTTCTTATAAGGGCAATCTGATTCCCAATGTATTTCTGCGAATCTCTTACAGTTATATCTAGGGATAGACTTTTTATATTCTTTACTATAATTATAATTATTATATTTGGAATATCTCGTTCCATTTTGACTGCTTTTATTTTTATAGTTCTTGGTTGGTGTGTATGGTTTTCTAACCTTTCTTACATATGCCACTCCGGATTCTTCTATCTTTTTTTAATCCTTTCTTAGTGTAATGGTCCTTTCACAATCCTCTGCTAGTTTCTGAAGTGTTAAATCTTGCTCAGATTCCAGCTTAGACAACACTCTTCTGCGTATTTCTGCATTTTTCGTGGAAACTAATCCTTGTGCGAAGATTAGGCACTTGAAATCTTCTACTGTTAGTTCCGCTAGCTTAAAATTATCACAGTTTTTATTTACAACTGATGCGTATGTCAAATAATCTTGGTTGTCCATCTTCCTTAGATTCATACACAACCATCTCTTATGAAAAAGAGATATATTCGGATTAAATAATTCTTTTAGTAATTTTTTAGGTAATATGTAATGTACGAATTTACTGTGTTCTGCTACACCCAACGTCCTGAGTAAGAGGCTCACTTTCTGGCTATTTGGCCAACTTTTGCAGTCCAGTTGAAAGACATCCTCGTATCTTGAATAGTATGCTTCAAAAGTCTTTTCTTCCTCCGGCACATAATTAAATGTGTCCATACTATTAAAAGTAGTTGTATGAGAGAAATTAGCACTGTCGACATTTTCTCGGTTATTCTTTAGTAGTTCCAGTGTTTTAGCAAAACGTTCATTTTGCCTTTCTTCATGTTCCAGTTGCCATTTCAATAATTTCTCATCTCTTAATTCATCTCGCTTGGCTTGTGCCTGTTGTTGCGTCTGTAAAAATTGTACTTCCGCGAGAAAACTATTTTACCGCTTTCCGATGTTCGCTGCATTACTAATTTTTTCCGCTTGAGTCGAACTTCTCTTTAGCGTGAAATCCGTTTTTATGACTATTTCGTTCGTCAAAACTTGTATTCCTTAGAAAGGTCAACCGTTGCGTTGTACTTTTTTTTTAGTGAGTTCTTTCCGTTTCTTCGTCAAACTGTTATATTTGACGTTCATCCTCGTCGCCAACTGTTATGTTTGACGTTCATCTACGTCGCCAACTGTTATGTTTGCAGGTTGAACAAAATAACGTATAAGGCAATACAAATGAAGACTCAACAAACAAAGGTAGATCAATAAGAAGTGTAATAGAAAAAGTATATTTACAGTATATTTACATAATGGTTGTCAAGTAAGGCAGCCTTGGCTGGAGAACATATCTGCTCTCGGCTCGGCCTTCGGTGGCTTCTGGTTAACACACACTCAGACTAACCGAGTCTTGCTATTTATGTGTAATATTAGCCACATATGTAAATGAGTGGGTGCCACCACAACAGTTATCTTGTACCGTTTGGAGCACTCGCACTTAACGTTTAGGAGCCTGGAGTTTATGCTGGTTGTTTTATTGTATAAAGATGAATTGAAAGTAATATTGGACGTATCTATAAGAACGTAAATGAATGGGTGTTTTGCTATTATTCAGTTCTACTGTGAACTTAAAAAATGAGTTTTTTAAAGGTTTTTTAAAGAATGGTTTTCCACTAAAATAAGTATGTCGTCTACGTAGCGTACGTATATAAAAGCTTGCATATTATTTTTCAATATTTATTCTTTAGATCTTCCTTCCATCACTTAGGGTTGGTCTGAGAACTGAATACATTAAAACTCTATCTATTTGGGTATATATGTAACCGTTTCGGCTATGAAAGTGTACTTGCGTAGTAGAGATTAATGATAATTTTTAAAAAATATTTTTCAAATTAATTTGAAGTGGAGGGGGTGATGGATTAATGTAAATGTTATTCATAATTATATCAATCGTTTATGCTACAGGTATATTAGTAAAAAACACTCTTCATGGGGAGAAGCAATGATTTTGCTTTCCAGTTTTTATCGTTTTTAGTATTGTAATGTGTGGACTTAACACTATATCATATAAATACGCACAAATAAATACGAAAAAGCAAAGATAATGATTATAATTTAAACAGAGAAAGATGCGTGAGGGAAAAAACAATTAGAAATAATGGGGAAGTAGAAATATATATAGAGAGAGATGGATAAAGAAAATAGAACGTATAATAAAAAGACTAACAGCACAAAGACAAATGAATAGACAAAATGAAAGTGGGGTTGAGATCAAGATAAATAAATAAGAGAAGAGAAAAGTAAGATGAAGAAAGTTGATGCGATATAAAAAAACGTGTAAAGAGAGACGAGAGAGAGAAAGAGAGAGAGAATTTCTTCTGACACTGGTCTTGCCAAATCGCAACGTCAAAAAAACATTTACCTTGTAGTTTGTGATTACGGAGGATTTATCCTAGGTTCATCTTGGCTTACATTTTAGTCGATCGTAGAAAACTCAATTTTCACCTTGTGGTGTTTAAAAAGGGCGCCAAAAGTCCCATGCTTAAATTCCTTCTCTGAGAGACGAAATGTCGGGCGACGCAAGTTATCTAATCATGTTATACATAGTGGGAAGGCGTGTGGCGCCGTGTCATCTGACGCTGCAATTTCTAACAAGAGAAAAAGAAAACAGGCAGAAAACGCAGAAGAAAGGCAAACAAAAAGATGAAGATGTTGATGAAGAATCAGAAGAAAAGGATGAAACGGGGGAGAATGAATAATGATGCCGAAATGGGAATAAACAATGAACAACAGGAAATATTTAGAGGCATCAAACGAAAAGAAAGAGATATCAAGGAATTAACAACGATAATGATAGAGATATTAAGAAAAATACAGAAATGATCATTTAAAGAAATAAAATAAAAATAAGCTAAAGCCAAGTGTTAACAGAAAATAAATGTGAATAAAATTAATGAATGCAAGTGAAAACGAAATAAATTCGAATAGAAACAATAGATTATTAAATAAAATGATGAAATAATACAAAAAATATATAAAAAGGTGATCAAAATGTGAAGGGCCTTTTTTATTTAAAAAGATGCGACGTAACGGTGGTCAAATGGGAAACACCACAATCAGGTTGATCCACCGGTTCTTGCCAAATCACTGAAGTTAAGCAACATCGAAAGTTGCCAGTACTAGATGGATGCCCATTTGGGAAGGCGAGGCGCTGTATGTACCGCGAGGTAAAATACCAGGTTGAGCTGGCGAGGTTTATTCTTCTCTCGAGGGTAGATGGGCCTTTCTTAAGCCGTAGTAGGCAACCCATCTAGTGATGGCATCGCGATCAAAAATACCCTTTGTAGCCGCAGCAAAGTATCAAGGACAAGATTTGAAGTTTACAAACTCGTGTAGTGAGTTCGATCTCAGTTGCGGCCGTATGGCACGTTTACGTTACAGGAAACGACACAAACTGACGACCTGGGCGTCCCAAGTTCGAATCCAGTTCTTTCCACCAAATCACTTTCACATAAGATAACGGCAACTTTCTCGTTTGTCCTTCCTGCAAGTACCCGTAAAGTAATTAAATTAACGAGAACGCCATTGACAACAATAGAATCATCGGATTCATACGATATGATTATGATTTTATAACTATTCACAACCAAAGCAATAAAGAACAAATTCAGTAAATAAAAGAACTCGATGTCGATTGATTCATTAGAAATAATGAATGCAAAAAAAAAATATACACGAACTAATCTGATAACCAGGAGAGTCATAAAATTGTCACATGGAAATTTTATAAAAGTATGTGAAAAAAAATGAGATAACTTGAACAGCAAAGAAAGAAAATAAAAATAAAACGGAAAAGCAAAAGAATTGCATATCAAAATCACCGTGTTAGAATAACAGAAATATAATCAAAACCAAAAGTGAACATCGAAATTATGACGTACAAGGAAAATGTCCTTAAGCTTTTAGACGTCAAAGAAACAGTGTACCATTGCGATGTTGACAACGGTAAACCAATTCACCTAAAGCTAGACGAGTTATTCTGGATTATAAGGAGGTGGTTCTAAAAGTAATACCTCCTATTTTTCCACTCAAAGGTTGAAGAGCTACGAAGATTTTAATGATGCCATTGAAACGAGCTACCTATTATTTCCCAGTATTTTTTTTCTACATAGTTACCATTATTCTGCACCTTTTTCCAGAAAACCAACGACGCATATGTGCTTTTTACGCAAGTCCAAAACAGGGGTGAATTGTTAGTTTCACACTGTCAATATCTATAACAGAAAGATGAAACTTTCAGGTCATGAATGGATAAGCTCAATCACCATAACAATACAATTTACAATTGTCATTTGGACAGAATAAAAAAGGAGGCATTACTTTTGGAAAGTTTCTTTAATTTATTATTTCATAAGGTTGTCAGTAAATAAAGCTAAATTGAAATTTGTCTTTTACATATTTCACCTAAATATTGTTTGTGTAACTGCATTTATTCATCGAACCAGAAAATCCGGGCATTCATAATGGTACAGTTGACATAATTCCTATAACCATTTATTTGTGAATGGCAAACGTTTATAGAATCGATTGACTCAATAACCGATACTGCGGCTACACCTACGTTGAATACTAACCAGAGCTTATAAATAAAAAATGAGGGGCCCGATAACTACAATGCCCTCAATGGACATGGCTTGACAAATCAAATTTTCATGTTATTATATACTAACGATTTTGAAAAGTCATTAGTTAAAATTCTATTTTTAAGGTGTTTTCTGGTTTAAGATATATTGTTGGGTGGAGATAATTTCACACACAGTGATGCCTAAAATTTTGCTATAAAAATAAACATAATAATAAAAGAAAACTTGTTTATTTTCTGTTTAAAATATTCCTTTACAGGAAAATGTAAAACAATTTTAACGAATGGGAACGAATTCGTTCACTTTAAGTCTTCAAAGAGCAAATGAAAATAATTATTTACATATTTAAAACTATGCATTATTCATTGAGTTTTCTAATTTCATTTTTGGTAAATAAAAAAAGTTTATTTTAAATTATAAATTTTTACGTTAGGTTTTAATTTAGTTCAATTATTGTATGAATTAATCAATAATTGATTAAGTAACTGAAGGTTGAATAGAAGGAAAATGTTAATGATGTATTTAAATTCTGTGAAAGATTTCACACTTATTAAAAGTTATTTGAATGTTCAAACGGTATACATAGCAATTTCTATAACAATTGCAATTTGCTAAAAATAACGACTTAGCCCATTGAAAACGCGTGTGTAATTGCTTCAGTTTAGTTTGCATTGAGTGCTTTAAAAATTATTGATTTTTATTAATTGCAATATTATAACTAGTTTATATATATATTTATATGTATTTATATATATATATATATATATATATATATATTAGTTCTTGTATTCATAGAAATGTTATGATGATATATAATATTCATCCATCAATTTTTTAGTACTTACAGTAACAGTGCTCAATATACATACACTTGTGCCCGATATTATTCATACCCCTCGGATCTTTGAGATTTCTATAAGAATATTGCTCAAACCAGAAGGTAGACAATATTAAAGGGATTTCAAACAATAAATCAAGCATAAGCATTTAATTTAAACTCAACAAATAAATAAATTATGCAAGTTTGAAACAGTATACAAAGAAAAACAATAATGGCACTAGTTCAAAATTATTCATACCTCTCTTACTAATAGTCAATAGCATGCCCTTTATTTTTAATAACTGCCTGTAACCGTTTTGGATATTTATCAACAAGGTTTTTACAAGCATCAACACTGATTTACTACCATTCTTCAATGCAGTAGTTCTCCAAATCCCTCAAATTTCTAGGTTTCCGCTTTTTAACCTTAGTTTTCAATATGTGCCAGAGGTTTTCGATAGGGTTCAGGTCGGGACTCTGGCTAGGCCATTCCAAAATATTAATTTGATTATCCTCAAACCATTTCTTGACTATTTTGGCAGTATGTTTTGGATCATTATCCTGTTGAAGGATCCAGTTTGGTCCTAAATGGAGCTTCTCCGCATCCTGTCTAATGTTTTTCTGGAGTATCTCCAAATATTGCTCCTTCTTCATGGTTCCATCTATCTTGACCAAACTACCTGGACCACTAGCCGAAAAGGAGCCCCAAAACATTAGGCTACCACCACCATGTTTCACCGTGGGTATGGTGTTATTTGGGTTGTAAGCTTCTCCTTTCTTCCTCCAAACGTAAGAAGCATCCATATGGCCAAACAATTCAATTTTTGTTTCGTCAGTCCACAAAATACTTGAGAAAACGGACTCTGAAGAATTCACATGGGTCCTAGCAAACATTAGACGTGCTGCAAGGTGTTTTCCGGTGTGCAATGGAGTCCTTCTTGGTCTTCTTCCTTTCAGACCATTTTCATGCAGAGTCCTTTGCAATGTTTGCCTTGATATTTTTATGCCAGAAGACTCCAGATTTTCTAAAATGTCCTTAGTAGTGGTGGTTGGATTTGCATTAACACTGCTTACAATATCCCTGGTGGCTCTAGCAGACAGTTTCCTTTTCCTTCCTCTACCAATCAAGTTGTTTGTTGTGTGGTGGCTCTGGAATTTTTTGATGATGCTCTGTACTGTTGCTGTAGGGACCTCAAATTTCTTGGAACTTGACTTGTAACCTAAACCATCCTTATGTGAATTCACAATTTTTGTCCTAAGATCATTACTAAGCTCTTTTTTCTTCCCCATTCTAATAATTTTTATTCTTTTATTGGTTTTCAGTTGATATCATTTTAATTTTTGAAAAATGCAAAAAACGAAATGAAATTAATCAAAGGTTGTATAAAAGCATTCAAAATAAGAATCAAACAGGAAACAAACAGTCAGAAACTCGATTAATACTGAAAAAATAAGGGGGTATGATTATTTTTGAACATTGCAGATTTTATAAATAGCTGTATATTTCTTTTATTACAAGTATCCCGAGATTTTAAAATGACGAAAATGATCAGAAGAGGTTTATTAAGAATATGTATCAATATGGACGTAAACAATAATATCTTACAAACTTACACCTAATAAACTCAATTTTCAAGGAGGGGTATGAATAATATCGGGCACAAGTGTATATATATATTTATATAGTCATCAACATATAGTACTGTTTCGCTGTTTCACAGCTCATCAGTGCGCCTAGACAGGTAACTGCCTCAAGCCAGGATCGAAACCCGACCGCCCAAATGACAGCTTCTCACCATTGCGCTATACGGCTGCTGCTACTGCTGCGTGGGTAATGAATTAACGATATCTTGGCATCGTGCAAATGTCTCCGCTCGATTAGTAGTTTTATATATCACTTCCCAATATGTTCCACGCATATATATATATGTGTGTGTGTGTGTGTGTGTGGTTGTGTGTATGTATGTATGTATGTATGTGTGTGTGTGTTAATTAAGGTTCAGTTCATACTTTATGTTATATATAAAATTAGAAAATACTTATAAACTAGTCTTTTATGATTTTGCAATCATCAGTGCAGGAGTAATAATAATAATAATTACTACACCATTATCTTATTGTATCAGTATATTATATAACAATTAAAGACTACAATATAATCATTAATTTCAAGAATTATTTTGAACTAAATTCATCTTTATTTCAATGAATTATCTTACTAATGTCTTTGGCTAGTTTTGCACTGTAATCTCCTACGATAAATAGCCATATGAACGTGGCGGTCACGGTTCTTGTATGGAAAGACTTTCAACTTCTTATTGATCATAACATTTGAAGAACATTGATCTATGGAACAATATAAATGAGATTTTTGTCTTTATCTGAGATATTCACGGCTTAACGAGAACAGAATACGTTTACCAATGTCATTATCATAAAATATGCATTTAATATAAGCATTTCGCTATATGAAGTAGAAATGTTTATCATAGTAAAAGAAAATAATGCAATTATAAATTATCATGTTAGAAAATATGACGTGTTTCGATAATGGCAATTGATTTTTTACAAATTTATGAACATGATCGATGATTGAGTTTTATTAAATAGGAGTTATATTTGAATTCAGCTATTGTAATTGTCTTTTCTAGTAATAAAATGCATTCATTTCTCCATCAATATTTTCTTCTTTCGAAACTGACATTTCTTTGCTTTGTTCTTGCTAATAACTTTGTTCTTGGTGTTTTTTTTTCTAATCCAATCCAACAGTTCTATTCATTTTTCGGCAATCCTCTTTCCTGCATTTTCCCCTTCTTCTGCTATCTTTTTATTCTTTATTGTTTTCTTTTTTGTTTTCTTTTTTATACGTTTTCTCTCTTCTTTCAAAACGTATTTTCCTATGTATTTTGTATTTTCGCGCCCTTTTTAAACCTCACTTCCTCATCTTTTTGCCTTGTTTATTTTCTGTCAGACTTTTCTATTCTATTTAATTTGTCTGCGCTTATTTTGAAATTGTTTTCTGATAATTTTTCCTCTTGTGAATTATTTCATTGTTGTAGTTGTTATCTTGCCTTTCCTTCGGAGTTTATTTTATCATTTGTACTCACTTGGAGTTTTAATAGAGGCAATTGCCAGTGATTACTCACCGACAACAAACGGTCGTGTTGCTTGGAGCATGGCTGATAGCAAGATTCCTCATATTTTAGTACTCACTATCTCTTTTGATAATTTGTGCAGATGAGTTTGCGTTATTGCAACAGCAGATGCATTGATATCTCGTTGGCAACGACCATTGCAACTTACTTGGGATTTCGCATTCAATAAGTCTAGCTAAGTCTTTTCTCTTCTTCACACTCATTCAATTCTGTCCTTCTCAGTTCAGTCTTGGATCCTTTCCGAAAGTTGATGTCAACACTACCATTTTAGAGAGAGTATAATTCTCTAACAATACTGTGGTTTCAGTGGTGTGTTCGTGAGTTTGAGTGTTTTCTTTAACATTTCTACTCTTTTTAGCATTACCGTTATATTATTATTCACTCACTATGAGTTTTCAGCATCATAGATTTCTCTTTGAGAACAACCTGTTGTGTTTTTTGGAGTCTGAGTGACAACAAGTTTTTTTCAGATTTCGAGTAGTTTACTTCTTTCAATAACATTTGAAAATCAATTAGCGTTATCGTAACAGCCGTTTACGATTGATTTCTCATTAATAGCTACCATGGGTCTTCACTGAAGTTTGTGTGGCAATGACCCCACTACATTACAATTACACAGTTTCTGTTTCCCATGTGGAGGTTCTTTGTGTAACATTATTCCAATCTGTCTTATTTTGAAACGTTTTTCGGGATTGTTTCGAGTACTTCTACTATTAGCGAGGTTATCTTGAATTTCTTTATCTTCCATATCCTTTTGAGCTCTTTTTCCAATTCCGTGTATTTGTGACACCAGTTTGTGTCGGCACTATAATTTATTTTAGGGGAGCACAAGGGATTAATTTACAATTATAGAGTTTCAGTTTCTATGATTCCATGTTGTTTTTTTATGTTTTACACCTGTAATAGTTTCTATATGTCCGCTTCAGGCGCATTAATCTCCGGATTCAAGAGTTTCTCTTAATATTTCAGTAGTTTTAATTGTTCGTTGTATCTCCTCAGCCATTCCTCTAATTTTAATCTCTCCCATTCTTGTTCGAAAGTTTTTCGGGAGTGTTACTACAGCTCCTATTATCGGTGATGGTATCTTAACGGTTTCAATCCTACCTAAAGCCAGCTAGAGGCTTAGTTGGCCAAATCGTGTTGAGACGACAACAACAATGGAAGGTAGTAATTAATGAGAATCCCGTCGCGGTTTACCACTTGACGAAGGCCAGAGGAATTGCTGGCCGAAACGTTGTGAAATAACGTCTAGAAGATGAGAATAATTGTCTGCAAATAAATAAATTACTCATCTCAAAAGGATTCCAGTAATAAAAATAATATACAATTCGCTACGGACCCGATGATGAAACACCAGATAAGAACCAAAAACGTGTATGTATAATTAGACAAAAAAATCTCAACTCGATCGCCGTTCGGGATCCGTGGCGCAGTAGATAGAGACGTTGGATCCCTACGGTTCCATATGAGCATTTTCTGAATATAGCCACTTCAATTCTACCCAAAGCCGGCCAGAGGCTTAGGTTGGCCAAAACGTGGTGACACGAGAACAACTATGGAAAGCAGTAATTACTGCGGATACAGTTAAGACCATTCCTATTCCGTTGCGATTTACCACCTGCCGAAGGCCAAAATATTTTGTAATTTATATGTTGTGCTATTTTCCTCAATGCCGTGGTTTATTTGGTGTCAATTTTCTCTTTGGTAGTAATTTCATCTATTTTCACTTCCAGGACTTTTACGATTGTTTTTGTGTTTTCAATTATTGATATTAAGATATCTTTTCAACATGTTTTATATTGTATTCAGTTCTCTGACACATTCTGTGTATTTACTTACACGTTATTCCAACTTTAATTTCATTTTGTAACGCTCCCAGTTAATGTTATATGTTACTTTTATTATGCACGTTCAATTATGGCATGGCATTATGGTAAAGTGGAAGAGTTATGTAATACCAAGATCGCATAATTGATCATGCAAAGTATGACATTCTTCCAAGTGCAGAGATACGATATTATATCGTATCTGCAGTCGCATTTTCAGTCCAAAGCCAATACTAAGAGTTATCAAAAATACATCTAATGCTTTTTTATCTGTTATGATTTTGAATGCTACCAAGTTTAGCGATGTCCGTTCGTCGTGGTGAATACTCAGATAGCATGTGTTTGTCTTTAGACGTCAACCGGTTTTATGCTCTTTGCTCTTTGTTCTTTATGTTAGTCGATTTATGTTTAAATTAGCTTAACTCTCGCTCGATCTCGCAGGGAGATCTCTTCTTTGCTACACAAGTAAGAAGTGGCACCATTTTGTTTTTCGACCGCACAGTTTTTGATCTCATTTAAGCGTTAGAACATTGCGACTGATTGACCTTGTTGATTTAGGGTAGAGGATATGCAGTACTTACTAGCCTCTGTTTTTACTCCAAATGCTTTTTTACATAGGAATCGCGACCTATCGAGGCTCGGAGGCTACTCGTGGATAAGGGTTAATGGGTATGCATTAGAAAATTTGATTATAGCGTTTTTAACATAGGTAATGGAATTTTTGTTAATTGGATTACATAGGGGGGGCGGTTCATCAAGAACTTTTTTACATTGAACTTGAAGACCATCAGATTGTAGTCAGCTGGGAAGCAGGCAAACGGAAGAGAGTTCGACAGGCGTGCAGTTCTAAGAAAGAAGCTCCACTCATGGAATCTACATTTAGGCACAGATAAAGAGTGTGGGAAACTATTGGTAGTGTTTCTGGCTAGACGAGTGTTTTTCGTGAAAGATTAGCGAGAGGTGACCATAGATTGAAGCTCAGACGAGCACCTGTCATGGAAATAACGATAAAGCAGAGACAGTCTCGCAACGTCTGTTCTGTGAGAGAGAGGTTCATCAAGAACTTGTTTACGTTGGACTTGAAGACAACCATATTATAATCAGCCGGAAAGCTGACAAATGGAAGAGAGTTCCACGCGTGTGCAGTTATAAGAAAAAAGGCTTTGTTCATAGACTCTACGTTTAGGTCTAGGCACGGATAAAGAGTGGGGGAAATTATTGATAGTGTTTTCAGCTAGACGAGTATTTCTTGTGAAAGTTTTGCGATGGAGGACCATAGATTGGAGTTCAGATGAGAATTGCCGTGAAAATTACAATAAAACAGAGACAGGCTCGCAACGTCCCTTCTGTGACAAAGAGGTTGCATTGAAAAGAAAAGAGCATCCTCCACTAGGCTATGATTTCACTTTGTATTTTTCTAGATTTTTAGATCGGTCTTATTACTCCTAAAGTTTAAGCTATAATTTTATTCGTTCTCACATTCGCTTCAGCTTTCTTCCAAATTTGATGTATTCACTTAGGTGATTCCACTTTATATATTTTCATCCTAAGCTCTACTGAAATGATTATTATTAATAGTAGTAGTATTTGAGTTTTTCTTTTATTTTTTATTTTCCTTTTCTCTCATTTTTTTCATTTGCTCATTTATTCTTTTTATTATTATGTGTGTCCTTTCGATTAGTCATATGTTTTCTCATTTTTCTCTTCAATATCTAATTCTCTCTTTCGTTTTTGTCCATTCTTTATAGAGCCTCAAACACAAATACGAAATCAAGTTGATTTAGAGTTATTTTATATATGTACCTTAACCGTTTGCATTGATATAACTTCAAATGTATAGAAACATCGCTCTCATAACGATAGAACGAAATTAGCCTGAGATTCTAAACCCATTGTAATCTAACGTCAGTCAGTGAGCGAATGATCAGCAAAGGCGAAGTTCATATTGACTGAATTCATTTGAACACATTAGGTTCAAAGAAATAAAAACAGAGTCTAATATGCATAATGCACAATAAATGCAGGGATCATATGAATGCGTGTTAGAGAGAAATGGTATCATCTAAAACTTTTTGATCAGTTTTCTTCTAATTCTTCTGACAGAATAAGCCAAATAACAATATTTGTTAGTGTTGAATCGTTTTAAACGCATGTCTCTTAACAATTATGACAATTATTAATAATCAAGAAGTGTCATTTTTTTTTTGTTTTTTATTTGTTTTGGGGTTTTTTGTTGTTTTTTTTTTACTCTTATTCTCAACAATATTGCATATTGTCACGTGGGCTACTAGTTAGAACATAGAACAATGCTTACAGGGACACTCTAAGTAGGGAGTTGAGCAGCGGAATTTTTGTTCACATTACATTTAAATCGCTACATGTTAGTACAATAACGAATGCAGGTACAGTTCAAAAATAGTTTTTTTTTCTACTTGTTTTAATTGGAATTATTTACATTGAGGAGACATACGTGCTTCCAGTTCATAAAAGAACATTTTAATAAAATACTTTAAACAAACATAGATGCAGAACTGCGGCGATGTTACAGGGTTTACAGCTTGGTTGACAGTGCAAGACTTATTAGATTGGATCATATTTTGGAACCATGCCTCAGTTGAAGAAACTACTAGTAGATACAAGAATATTCTATACACACGCGATTTTCAACCAACGATGCAATTGCTTAATTTCTAATTTTGATTAGTTCTTTAAACTCATAAATGTTAAATTTCATAGATATATTAGTAATTATATATTATTATATATTATATAATTATATATTATTAGTTTTTGTGTTAATAGAAGGATTGTAATTCGAACAAATGAGCGACAATTTTAAGAGAAAATCTTTTTCAATTTTAATTACTAATATGCAGTGAGGGGTGTTGTGTAAAGTAATAATTATTTATACCATAAAACTTAATAACATATTGTTTAGTGTTATTATCTGTAAACATGTTTGATTATGGTATACTTTTAATTTTTGTATAGTTTTGTTATGTTCGCTAATTATTCAGTGTGGTTTGTGGGTTAGTATGTTTTTATCATTGTCGTTGTTTGTTTGGTATAAATTAGCATCTACAATTATTGGCACTGATGGAGTTTTTGAAGTGTTTCCTTACCCTTCAACTCTCTGGCATATTCCCTGCATTTACTTAATTTTACTGCCTTCTTAAGTTAATGTCACTCACTGTGATAGTGAGAAACGCAATCTGCTTCATGGGTTTGAATTAATTATCCAAGGACTGAAGTAAAAACGATGCTTCTTCAGCCATGTTATACCCTAACTAATATCTCAGTTAGAGACCAGACTACAGCTATAAAGCAAGCGGTTAGAAAATGGATCAGCTCCTAATGGTATAAAAATCTGCGATGTGGAGGCCCTCCTTCCTGATCCAAAAGCACACTGACTCAAATAGAAAACACTCAACCACTTGCGGACGGAAATGGATGATATAAATTTGCTATGATTAGATTGAGCTACAAAATTGATCCAACAATCTACGAATGTGGAGAGGGGGATACACATTGTAACATTGCCTTATTCATTCTCGTCTGCAAAATCAGTAGAGCTTGAAAGAGTTTGCAGAATATAACAATAATACTAAGAATTACGAAAAAATGTGGAGCTGTTGTATGATCATATGCTTCAAAGGAAAAGAAGACAGTGAATGAGGGGGTGATATTGAAGAAGGTGTCAAAGGTAAAACAGCTTGTATACGAGGCATATTATTAAACATACCTAGTCTTCTTATGCATAAAATATCTCCCAAATTTCAGCGTTTCGTGTAATACACAGGATTTATGTTTAACTTGTATATGGCAACATGACAGTCACAATCACTCGAGACAAAGAGAGGTATAAGATTATTGACTGTAAATAGTGATTCTATATTTCACAAAGTTCCCATATTAAGGTCTACTACAGGATGCAGTTTAATATCATACACAGAACAACATACATGTTTGTTTACAATTTCTTTATCATTTTTTTTTCAAACGGGGATGGGGCACCTAATCTGATGCCAGATATTAATGAACTATCTCATATATTCCAACCGAGAGATATTTTTTTAATTCAACCTGTTCGTTTAATTACAATCTTTCTTGCACTTAGTTCACCGAGTATATTTGTTAAGAAGCTTTTGAAATTCATTTTCATGAGTCCAGTTGCTCCTATAATTACTGGAATGATAGAGATCTTCCTAAGATTCCAATTTCTTTTCATGTGATACATAAAGCCTTGGTATGTCTTATTTTTCACCTTCAGCTCTCTTTAACTTAGCATCATTGGAATACTAACTTCTACTAAAGACAATATGTCTTGCAATGCAATACATCCAAGGAGGGTATATTTCTTTTCTCTGTGAGAAATGTCGACATCACCTTATGGTAAAGCACATACGATGGATATATTTATAAAACTTCAACTATTATTAGCAACATAACTATGATGCTAATTATTATTGTTGTTGATTAAAATGAATAAAGAGGCTTTATTAATTTGGGATATCTTTCGATGTCAAACTCATCTGCCATTTATCTAACTACTTTAGTCTCCATCCGGTTACCGAAAGAATTGCTTGCATAAAAGATTTGTCATTGCACAGCAATCAATAAATTCTCAATAAATTACTGGCTTATCATGTTTTATCGCTGTAATTGTTTTCATCATTGGAAATCGCCATCTACTTCCGGTTTAAAGAAGAAAAAATAGTAGTTTGATATTTACTATGGTAAAAGTACATAGACCTTAATCTCTTCAAATAATATCTGATATTTCAATGTCTATCAAATCTTTTGATTGTATTTTGTTTCGCCACTTAGGATTATACACAACAATGGCGATATTTAATATGACTAAAATATTTTTACATGAACTTATATTCGCATCAACATTAATTTTGATAATCATGCGTTCTTTAGAATCACCTATATTATTTTTTTATTTATATTTAGATGTATAACATTGACTTTGTTGATACCGTCGGAAACCATGAAATTGATATATCGATTTTAAATCATATCGGGTCTATTATGACCGTATACGAAATAATGCCTTTTAGAAACATAAACTGTACATTTTATCAATCTATAATAGAATACTAACTTATTTTCAATGGCCCGTTTACAATATTTGTATTTTGTTAATGATTTTCTGGAAAGTACCCTAAAAAATTATAAGTTCTCCAATGAAAACTTGTGTAACTAGAATGTGCTTCTGCACGTTGCTTTAGCGTACACTGCAAAACGTTTTTGTTTAATTATTCTTATGCGGTGTGTTAAAAAACGGTTCCTACTAGAAATTAAGAAAGTTTGAGTGAAATTTCTAAATAAAAATCGTAATATCTATAATATAAAGCTGAATGTGTGTGGGTGTGTGCGTGTGTGTCTGTGTGTGTGTGTCTGATCACGAACAGGCTCCTATATGGTTGACTATTTTATAAAAACTGATTACATATAATGATAGAAGATGTATCGAGACACAGGAATGGGTATGTTTGATCTGGCAGAACGGTGGTTCATTAAAATTGTGGGGTCTGTGTTCGCGCCTGGTCCACAAAGTATGGAAATAAAAAATTTAAAAATTAAAAAAAAAACGTTTGCAAGTGTTTTCTGAGATAGATGTACATAATAATACTTTGATAAGTATGTTTTAACTTAAATAGGGATGGTATAATAAAATTGTGGGGTTTGCGTTCGCGCCTGGTCTCCATAGAATGAAAATAGGCACAAACTTTATTTTTACTGTCATCCTATTTTGCTTTTGTTTTGATACCCCCGAATGCGAGACTATCTCTTTACAACCCTTTCTTTTCATAACCTATCATACTTTCGTAAATTAGAGTCCATTTTCTGTAGGCTGTTTTTGAACCCAGTTAACGACGGTTACTTTTGCTAGTATGTATATATATGGGTGTGTGTGTGTGTGTGTTTGTGTGTGTGTGTGTGTGTTTGTGTGTGTGTGTGCGTGTGTGTACCGGAAGTGACGTTACAGAGAGAGAAAGTGTATTCCATGAAGAAAGAATAAAACCACAAATATATTTTTTAAGTTATTTGGGGACAACTCGAAAGCTCTCTTTTTATTAGCTGCTACACCAAAATGTAAGGGAAGGCGCTATTCCAGTCCCCAGATTACTCCACTTGCTCTTGATTTTCTCCTTATAATACTAAATATGTACCCGGGCATCAATTACTATTGTTAAGTCTTTGGTAGGACGCGTCCGATATTTGAACTCCGGTGTCCCAACCTGTTTACGAAAACTCCTACCGTTAAGCCAAATGAGTCGGTTTGGATTTGTCGGTGTTTTTTGTAACAGCGTTTATAAAAGTTATTATTGAGAATATGACAAGATTAGAGGAAGAAAAGATAGAAACTTTGTCACATCATAACATACGAACAGCTGAATGCACCGTGGAAATTAAATAATGCCTCAGCTACGTTACATCACTCATTTTATTTTTCACTTTTCTATTTTGATCATTTTGTTAAGATCAATGAATCGAGTTTCTTCCAAGAAACGAAACAGTCCCGCAACTAAAAAACACCTTTTTGTATTCCTTTTTATTCTTGAGTAAGAAACGGCATATTTTCGTTTGAATTCAGCGCTATTAGGCTGATTGTGCTTGAGTTGTGTTATTAAACATTATCTTTGCTGACGTTTACCTTACAGTTTTATTATGTCCAAAAGCACATATGAAAATAATTCAGACTTTTTTTTTTGCTTTTGTAAATCTCCTATACAGAAAAAAAAACCAATTAATTACTATATATATATATATATATATATATATATATATATATATATATATATATATATATATATACCGCAGTCTGTTTAATAATTGCCTGGCACATTCTACATTTGACCTGTCTTGTTTGCCTTTTTTTCATTTTTCTTCTTTATTCCCATCTATACTTTTCAATCATTTTCATTGTGTTTGTATTTTTATTGTGAATAATAATAATAATAATAATAATAATAATAATAATAATAATAATAATAATAGTAATAATCTTTCATTCATAAACGTATCAATAATTACTTTTCATGTGAAAAGAAACGATCGTTAATACTGCGACAAAAAAATCCCAAAATATATGTAATGATTATCTAGCTTGTTATTAGTACTTATGTATAGTTTCAATTCATAAAAGCCAATCAATGCTTTTGTTCATTTCTTTGGTGATGCAAAAATATAAAATGTTGCCACAATCAGGCTGTGGATGTACGAACGTGTCTTCTTCGTGCTGTATAACTGACAATTTTCGATGCCTGCCTCAGGCCAAAATGTCAGAATTAAAAAAAATAGACGATAGCGTATCGATTGAAGTTGCAATGAATCGATGTGAAAGTTAATATGGCTGAATGCGACATGGAGTGATGTCACCTTAGAAAATGATTACGGATATCGGCGCACGTCTCCTCATACCATACTTGTCTTTCTCTTCAGTGTATTACTTATGCTACTACGAATGATAATGCGAAGAAAACAAATAAAAGAAGGAAAAAGAAAACAGAAAGAAAATAATTTCACAATGGCCAAATGGGAATAAACTATACGTTAAAAACAGGCAAAGGTTATAGTCTGTTGACTTAGAATGAGTGCTTAATACCAAGTTGATGGTTGAATACAGTTAAATTCGTGCTAATTTTTGCATTAAATACTGATCTCTATTGATCCCTATTAATCTCTTTTAATGTCTAGTTGTGTATCAAACAGATACCATAATACTTAGTTCGTTTCCTATTATCAATATAAATTACTATACAAAATTTAATTCGGATTAAATATATATTATATATAGTAAAATATATATTAATATATAGTAAAATATATATTTATAATAAATATTATATATATATATATATATATATATATATATATAATATTTATATTAAAAATATATTTATCTATTATGTTAAAAAACTCAAATTGTCTTTCTTGGGCATTAAAACCGTGCATCTGGTTTATAGCTTCTGGTTCGCGAGAAAAATCGAACGGGGTGACAGACAAAGAGACAGACTAAGAAAACTATAATACAGAAGTACGATATAAAATCGTAAATTAAAAAATAATAATCTCAAGAAGAAGAAAAGAAAAGCCAACAAATTAAAGTACACGTGACATAAAATGACATGGAATAAGAGTAATAAGAAATTTGAAACAATACCAAAAACAATTGAAAAGTACTATATATATATATATATAGAGAGAGAGAGAGAGACAGACAGACAGACAGACAGACAGAAAAACTGTGGAAAAAACAGATATGAGAAAGAATAAATGAAATTAGAGAAAAAGAATATTAATATAAACATGTTCAAAAGAATATCATGAATTACAATAGAAAAATGCGAGCATCAAAAGTAATATGGTTAAGTTTAAACATAGAAAAGTAAAGGATTAGTTGTTAAAACTGGAAAAGAAAAAGACAGGATATTCTCGTGAAAAATATAATAAATTGAAAACTTAAAATATTAAACCATTAAGAATTGATTATATAATCTTATGAATTGAATTTTAAAAAAACGACTTAATGCTGCTATATTTTAAGCTATAAATTTATTATATATTTACTAGAATATCATGTCCTTTTCTTTTCCAGTTTTAACAACTAGTCCTTTACTTTTCTATGTTTAAGCTTAACCATATTACTTTTCATGCTTCCAGATTTCTATTTTAATCTATGATTTTTCCAGGCTTCCAATAAATGCACTTGTTCTTTGTTTAATGTCAGTCTTGTTTTTTGCACCCATAAACACATATGTAATAACAATATACGTCACTCGCCTGCTTTCAACAACATCCCCCAATTATCTCCCTTATATGCTTTCATTCTCTCTGTTTCACTTGTTACTTCTCTTTTCGAATTAGTAGCAACAGTAGTCGCTGAAGCGACGTGGTTGCTGTGGAAACCAGTCATAAAAGCGTCGCTCACCTCCTTACATATTTTTACGATTTTGAATACCAGAAAATCCATCATAACTTTTACTGAACGAAAATTGAAATTTTTCTTCACAATATAGCTGGAAAGGTGATATACAAACTGCAATAATTATTTGAAATTTAGTCGAAAATGAGTGAGCGGTAAAGATTTAAAGCAGTTCTAAATGATTAAAACTGCCACTTAACCATACATTCAAATACTACCGTGTTTGAATTATACTATGTATAAGCGAGAATATGTTGAAGAGGTAAATATAAAGGGAAAAAAAATAATAAGACATTAGGGAAGTATGCATATATGAAAACGATAGTAAAGAAGATGCTGATTAAGGAGACGTTCAATATATTGAGGAAATATATATAAAAAGAAGAAGAAAAGATATTGAAAAACAT
Organism: Euprymna scolopes; assembly: GCF_053919585.1. Taxonomy (NCBI): domain Eukaryota; kingdom Metazoa; phylum Mollusca; class Cephalopoda; order Sepiida; family Sepiolidae; genus Euprymna; species Euprymna scolopes. Next base: position 181,940,392 of record NC_136484.1, on the reverse strand, counting down.
ATACTGGTAAAACTGATGGCATCCCAATTATAGTGTTAAAAAAGCTTCAACCAGAACTTGCTCCCATACTTACAAAACTGTTTAAGCGCTGCCTTAAGAAGAAGTGCTTTCCGACTCCCTGGAAGACCTCATCAGTTTGCTATGTATTTAAGAATTCAGGTGATAAGTCATCTCCCTCTCAGTACAGACCAATAAGTCTCCTGTGTGTTATGAGTAAGTTGCTGGAATCCATATTAAATAGAGAAATAGTCAACCACCTCAGCAGGAATAGCCTTCTTACTGACACACAATATGGTTTCCGCTCTGCAAGATCTACCGCAGATGTGCTGACGGTTATATCCCACAGGATTAGTGAATCCCTTGACAAAGGCTTCCTTTCTAGGGCAATTGCTCTTGACATATCAAAGGCCTTCGACAAGGTATGGCATAAGGGTCTACTTCACAAGATTTCCAGCTACGGTATAACGGGAAATGTTTTCTCAATCATTAAATCATTTCTCTCCGATAGGCTCATAAGAGTAGTGGTAGATGGACAAAAATCGGAGGCCTGCAATATAAATGCTGGAGTCCCTCAGGGGTCAATCCTGGGCCCAACTCTCTTCCTGATCTACATCAATGACCTCCCTAAACACATACTTAAATCATTCGTTGACATCTATGCTGATGACACGACCATCTACGGCAACACATCAAAGGCTGTAAATGACAAAGTTCTCTCTGATTCTCTCTCCTCTGATCTCGAGCGCGTGGTTCAGTGGGGGAAGATGTGCTGATTACCTTTAATGCATCCAAAACCAAGCTCCTATCCTTACATCATGAACGCTCTGATCCCCATCTGGCATCAATTGTGATGGATGGCTCTCGTCTGGGTGAGGCCCCGTGTTTTGACAAGCTTCTGGGTTTGACCTTTACTCCTGATCTGAAATGGAACACGTACATCAAGTCTGTTGCCATGGTCGCTGGAAAGATGGTGGGATCCTTCTACCGCTCCAGAAGATATCTCACTACTGATGCACTTCTCTATCTATATAAAAGCCAAGTACGTCCAAGGATGGAATACTGTTGCCATATCTGGGCAGGAACTGCTAAAAACAGCCTATCCTGCCTTGACAGAGTACAAAATAGACTTCGTGGCTTAGTGGGGGATTCCCTTTTCTCTACCCTGCAACCTCTCTCCCACAGAAGAGACGTTGCGAGCCTATCCTTGTTTTATCATTATTTCCATGGCAGGTGCTCATCTGAACTCCAATCTCTGCCCCCCCTGCCAATCTTTCACGAAAAACACTCGTCTAGCCTAAACTACTGTCATTAATTTCCCCCACTCTATAGCTGTGCCTAAATCAAAACGTGGATTCCATGAACAAAGCTTCTTTCTTAGAACTGCACGCCTGTGGAACTCTGTTCCGTCTGCCTGCTTCCCACCGGACTACAACTTTGATGTCTTCAAGTCCAATGTTAACAAATTCCTAATGAACCGCCCCCTTAAGTAAACACTTCATCAAATCTCCACACTAACGTAATGTACTTGCAATAACCCTTATCCCTGAGTGGCTTCCGGGCCTTGATAAGTGGTGATCACTGTGTAAAAAAAAACAGATATTGAATTAGATATCGAAAAGAAGAATTGCCGAGAATATAGATAATTATTGTGGTAAACCATAAGATATCCTTATTAACAGATTAAGCTGAATAAATACAAGAGAAAAATAATTACAATAGTGAAGGATTTATTTGGGAAGCAAAAAAGTAAACGGAGAATTTCAGAAAAAGTTTATAATAAAAGAATTAATGTAAGATTTATCTGTTATATATATATATATATATATATATATATATATATATATATCGCTGCGCGTTTATATCTCTAAAAACGAAGACATGATTGATTTTGGTCAAGATCAAAGTGTAGTATCTGTTCTTCAGCTGCTGCACTTCCATTTCTTGTTCTCTTTCCGTGGAGGATCATTCCTTCACAACTGAGACAATTTTTTTATTTTTGTCCCTTTTCTCCACGTTAAAAAACGACCCTGGTGTCTAACTCTGTCCCGTGGGGAGGCATAGTAAATAGGTACTTTAAATGTAGGTATATTCCCATGCACAATTTGAATGAGAATACAATTGAAGTAGTGTTAGATATTTAGCTGTCCCATAAAGGAATCATTGGCACTTACCTTCTTTTTATAACGTTACAGACTGAAATTAATTAATTAGCGTAAGAGAATTACCATTTATATAAACAGCTTTGTGACTAAGATATCTGCCTGGCAACATTTGCTGTTAAAATAAACTCCCCATTGATATTGCATATGAAGATATCTCCCACTCCGCACAACACTAGGAAACCATGTTAGTATACTATATAATATATATAGATACATATTAGCATTTACATCAACAGTGCCTAATGCGTTAAAAGAGAGTAGTAGTAGTAGTAGTAGTAGTAGAAGTAGTAGAAGTACGATATAAGGCTAAATGCGGTGCATATTGTTTGTGCTTACTTTATATTTACATAGTATTCACTTTGATTGGTTGGAAGTTCGTGGAGAGGTACTGTTTATTGAAACTCTGTTGTTTTTTTAAACAAAAGGCAAGGAAGTGGAGATGGCTATACGAGTTCTTTATGTTAAGGTTTTGAAAGGAAAAACAGAAATTGTGGCTGAGTTGAACGTCTGCCAAGAACATAACAATAGGATACAAAAGGGTTAGCAACGTTTCCTCTTTGAAGTAAATTTTCTATAGAGAAGTGATGTAATATTTTAATTATAACTGAGAGCACGATATAGACAAACGCTTTTTCATTGTTATGCCAGTTACACCAGTCGAGAAGCTGTCCGGTTATTTTTGAGACGAGGACTTTTTTTCTAGCTGTGATACGTGGAGACACATTAGTCTGAGTCTCGCGCATAGCGAACACACGGACATAACGCACAACACTTTCAGTTTCAAGACACATCGCCCCTGTTGCATGTTTCAGCCGATAGATGGCGATATCAATTTTCTCTCTTTCCTTTTTTCGTAAGTAGCTTGCGACTAGGATACGTGCGCCATGCGTTCCAAGTGTTTTTATACACGCAATCGCTTCTGTTATGAGATAAACTTTAGTGTACTATTCAACTTAATCGAGGTGAGCCCAAATATTGCAAATCATGAACAAAATATACAACCATGCATTACCTCGGTAATGCCTTTAAACAAAATATTTAATTTACGTCCACACTTGATCGGCAAAAATCAAAAACACGCATGTAGGTACGCACACATGTATCTTATGCTTTTTTCACCAAATGTTGTATTGAAACCAAATTAGCATATGATGTGTTGTTATCATTAAATCGTTTAATATATTTTTTTAATTAAATATATATGAATCTATGTACGCTGTTGTTAGTATAACGGTCTATTGTCCTCGTCCTAAGTGTCTATCTTAACGGCTCGTGACTCATTTAGTTTTTCTGTGTGTGTGTCACGAAACGAAGACGCCATACTTTTCCGCTGTTGGCAGCCTGTGGGATTCATCAACCGTCCTTGGGGGAGCTGGAACCTGTTAACAAGAAACACTTCAAGACATGGCCCAATATTATTGAGTGTTTTTATTATATATTTACTTCACTACTTAGGTATCTTGTTACAGCAGAACTGGAATGAATCTTGGCTTGTCTGTTCTCTATTTGAGACCGTCACCTCAACCATGGGGAGACCTTTTTAACCCATCTTGATTATTCGGCATCTCAAATCCAACTCAACAAAACTTAACTCAGCTTACTCAAACCGGAGCACCAGACACGTCACGTCCGGTTCACGATCCAATACTTTTGGTGCAATTTACTAGTCACAATGCTTGATACATGTCAAACATGTAAATCTTATCGCTAGATAGATAGATAGATAGATAGATAGATAGATAGATAGATAGATAGATAGATACTTTACAACATCTATCTGGCTATTATCTAACAGACCAGCTATTGTTTGTAAAAAAAATGTGTAAATGCTCTTTCTTGTCGGTAATAAAGTCGGTATCTATTTTCATTAATTTATGTCGACAAACACGCAAGCCTACCGCAACAGATATTTATTCTGTTCACCTCTAAGAGGTATACATTCCGAAGCTTAGGAAGATGTTAGTATATAGCCAACTACCTGCGGCGCATAACTCGAGAATATCAACTGAGCTGCTCGAACATTTTAAAGGTCTAGAGTACACCACTTCTTCTATACTTGATTATTCTTCCAGCCTCCCGGCCTTATGCCACACCTTTCACTGCAAGAGAGAGATTCAATACAAAGACATGTCCCTGTTCTTGGATATATTGATACGTCTTTTTGTTTAATATCTGTTTAAAAAATATAAAGGAAATATATATTTACCAAGGGACAATTGTCATAGCGAGATATGAGATAAAGATTGATAGAATGACGATGGCGTCTTGTGTCGAATTGACTTAGAATAAAATAAAAGTAAAGATGAGTTTTTCATGGTGTGTGATCTTGATAATGGGATTTTTAACTACTATGATCCATGGACTACGATGACATTTAGGCGCGATGAAAGACCTGTCAACTTTTTAACTGTTGATATCTAACAAGGGAGCTGATGTCAACTGTGCCAAAAACAAATGATAACGCAGAACTGTCATTCATATTTTCATACTTATTTTAGTATATTATGAAAATAAAAAATCACAGTACAATCTTGTTTGTAGCATTTTAAAATAATAGATGTAAAATAATAATAATAATAATAATAATAATAATAATAATAATAATAATAATAATAATAATAATAATAATAATAATAATAATAGATAATAATAATAGATGTAAAATAATATATGTATATAATAATTTTTACTGATCGGTTGTAAAATACGATTTATAAATATATGCACATTAAATTTATTACTATAGATTCAATTCTTGATTGATTATTATATTGTACCCAATATATAGTAGTGAGTTAAAAAGTTTTAAAAAATATAACTTATGTGCAATCAGCTAGAATCGAAACTAAAACATTTAGCTCTCTAGCGGTATTTGGTTCCATTAGAGCTAAGGACACGTGCATATCAAAACTTGACAAATTAACAAAGTTAAACAGATAAAAGTACATCTGCGCATGTGTAGACCATACACATTACATCAAACTGCGCCTGTCAAGTTCGATTTTTTTCAATTTTTACGCCTTTAATCTAGTAGAAATTGTTTCACAGACACAAAATGTGTGTGTGTGCTAGAGTTTTTCACCTCAAATTCTATGCAATAATACACGATGTAAAAATTATGCCTTAAAAGAATTTTGTGTGATAATTTCTCTACAGGTCATATGTCGCTAGGACTATCTGAGTGACATTTTAACTGGTTTGATGCCGCTTCTGCGTATGTCTCAAATCTTGTGTGATATTTTCCATAGCATTAATCAATTTTGCTGATCGTGCACACTTCTGAAAGTAAAGTGTTGTTTTTAAAACTTTAAGCTTTTCTTATATGAATAATAATAATAGCTTTGAAATCTTCCATCTTGTAGATTTTTCATTTTTTTTTTTCAAGTACGAAATTTTCTTGGAACAAAAACTTTTTTTAATAGCAGCTGTAGTTTTAACTAACTCACGTTCAATGCTACATGTTGATCCAAACTTTTTTGGATTTTGTTCTATCAGAGAGTAATAAATTATTTGATTAGAGAAGACCTTACTTTTTACCATATTAGTTTTAAATGGGGATATTTTTATGCTTGAAAAACTTATTTTTATTCATTCGGTATCCAAAAATAAGACGATTTTATTACACCGTTTGTTGAAGAACTATGGGGTAATTTCGTATTATCAGTTGTGAAACAATCTTGTTAGTTGAGTATGCCTCTCCGTGGTCTGATTGTTTCGGTACGTAAATACTGGTGTGATTTTATCCTTGTTCGAAAACGAGTGTTGTTGTTAATAATGCTATATAATAATGCTATTTTGTAGGTATCATATTCATTAATTCGACTTCTTTGTCGCTAGATGTTTTGTGTTGTAGGTACTGTCTTTTATGAGTAATATTTCCGCGTCGTCAGATTTGTTGCAGTCCGGACAGATCACTAAGAAAGACTCGGGTACAATTGAATATACAAATAACGAGATGGCTGACTACAAAGGAAAATATTTACTGTCTTCTAAATACTGTGAAGAACAAGGTCAAAAATTAGACTGAATGAACCAGCTCTTCTAAAAAAGAAGCTCTCCGATCCTGCAATAATAACACTGAGTAGCCGCTGTTTCAGTGAGAGCGCCTCAGACAACAATCAATAAACTTGCTCCTCCCAAAAGCTGGAAGGTAAGGCCTCTGTGGGTGAACTTCTTAGTTCTACTCAGAACATTTTTCACAGACTGACAACTAAAAAGAAATCGAAGTGGCCAAGTTTTTGTCGGTCTGGTTGTCGAGGTCGGAAGATCGATTTGTGTACTCTGAGAGGTGTCCGAGAGTAGAACTCTGCCTAATAATGCTGTTCTGAAGAGATCATATATTATTAAAGGCTGAGTCTTCACAATACTAACTGTGTATCGAACAGATACCATAATACTTAGTTCGTTGCACACTACAAGAGTAAAGTCTATCCCGAACTTCAGCCAGATCATCCGAGTAGTTTCCGATAAAATACTGTTTATGCCTGCCCAAATGGTATTTATTGACGTTAATTATCTTACTTCTTATGTTAATTCTTGGTAACCTATGAGTTGAATGCAAGCCTATGATTTCAATAGCGATTTTGTCATAGAAATTGAATCCGTCGACTGAGAGTGATTATCACTTTCTACACCAATAAAAACGTCAGTTTGAAAGGAATGTGTTTGGTAGTTTAACAAAGATTAAAATTTAATTAAAAATATTGTTATATATATATATATATATATATATATATATATATATATATATATATATATACGTATAATTAATATTTTTAGAGAAAGCCAAAACTATAGATGTTTAAAGATATTAAGTTGTTTCGGCTCGAACAAGCCCCTTTTCACGCGATTTCTTTTGGTTTATTATTTTCTTTTTCTTAAAGATGTAAAAATCTCTCTTGATGGTCCATTTTCGCTTTCTATACAAGAAATTTAATTACACAATTAACACTATTTCTAAAAGTGTCATGTAAATTCTTTTATATATATATAAGTATATATATATATAGAGAGAGAGAGAGAGAAAGAAAGATAGATAGATAGATATATGTATATGTATGTGTGTGTGGTGTGATGGTATATATATATATATATATAAGTATATATATATATATAAATATATATATATATATATATTGTGTATTTAAGCAGCATGTTTTAATGTAGACAGACATCGTCGACCAGCATGGAGTGTTTCTGCTTAATCGTCTTTTATTTTTAATTTCCCCATTTTTCCTATGATCGTGATATCTAAGTCGAATTTATGTAAGAAAGTTCTATAGTTGTTTTCGTCCATCTGCTTCTTTTTTTGTTTTTGATTTTGTAAGTACTTTCGACTGACTTTCTTCATTCGTCTTCAGGTAATGTTTGATTACTGTTTCGTGTAAAATCTGGATGATTTTATATGCTTCTGTTAAAATTACATTTAAATTACTTAAAATAGTGAAGCGTCGTATGTGTAAAAACCGAGTCTTTTACGTGTTAAGAACGTGGCTAAAATAAGTATACAATGGTTTAAAACTGTATGGAAGTTACAGTTTTTTTTTATTAATTTATACATTTACATTGCAACATATATATATATATATATATATATATATATGTAACTATATGTGCACACACACACACACATATATATATATGTATATATATATATATATATATATATCATAATTTAGGAATTTAAAATTTATGATTTGAAAAAATTAAATTTCAAATATAGAAATTTTATTGTATGCAGGACAAAGTATAGTAAAATATATTTCCTTAACCTATGAGTTTTCGATGTTTATACATCTCCTCGGAGGAAAAATATTAGCAAATATAATAAAAGGTTTGCACCTAATTTGCTAAAGGTAATAAACATAGAAAAATAAATTATATGTTTTTAAAGTTTTTAAAACATTTTAGCTACATTGAATAAGGGAAATTGGATATTGATGCAACAAAAAAGGATATTGAACTTCGAAAGTGTATGCTAAATTCCCTAATGGAAGCTCTTGGCATTCGGCAGGTAAAAAGATCCAACGCGTATTGTAATAAATCCAAGGAAGCTGGTAACAATCCAATACATACATATTTCCACAGTTTTTTATTATATATATATATATATATATATATATATATATATATATATATATATATATATATATATAAAGCTGAATGTGTGTGTGTCCACGAATAGGATTATATATGGTTGACTATTAAAAGAAAACGGATTACATATAATGATAGAAGATGTATCGAGACACAGGAATGGGTATGTTTGATCTGGCAGAACGGTGGTTCATTAAAATTGTGGGGTCTGCGTACGCGCCTGGTCCACAAAGTATGAAAATATAAAATTTAAAAGAAAACGTTTACAAGTGTTTTCTGAGATAGATGTACATAATAATACTTTGATAAGTATGTTTTAACTTAAATAGGGATGGTATAATAAAATTGTGGCGTCTGCGTTCGCGTCTCGCCTCCTTAGAATGGAAATAGGCACAAACTTTAATAAAGACTTTTTATATCTATCTACGTAAGTATACTTTGATAATTATGTTTCAGTTTGAAGAAATATGGTATAATAAAATTATGGGGTGTTCGTTCGAATCTGTCCTCCATAGAATTAAATATGTCACAAAGTTTAACAAGTTTTTTTAATATAGATCCACAGAATATTGTAATAAGTGTTTCAGTCTGAACAGGTATGGTATAATAAATTATAGGGTTCATCATATTTTGCTTCGGTTTTGATACTCTCGAATTCGAAGCTCTCTTTAGAACCCTTCCTTTTCATAACCTATCATACTTTCATAAACCAGAGTCCATTTCCTGTAGGCTGTTTTTGAACCCAGTCAACGACAGGTACTTGCTAGTATATATATATATATATATATATATATATATATATATATATATATATATATATCTTAATGTGTAAGAGGAAAAGAGAGAGTTCAGTTTCACAATAATGCCAAGTTCAACAATTAATCCAGTTAAGTTGTCCTATTGTATAAAATATATATATATATATATATATATCAGATTTCCTGGAAAATAATAAGACAAGCTACCACGTGTAGGGACCTAGACGATCCATGTAGATTATGCCTTCATGAAACATTTGCTATCCTGTACTTTAAAGAACCCCAACATCTATTAAACTGTAGAAGAGACATAGCAAACAACTGTGTTCACAAGATAAAATTTACTCTAGAATAGCGATACAAAATAGTTTTAAAACTAACAAAAACAATAGAAATAAACAAATAAATAGATTAAATAAACATGAATATGCATAAACGATCACACATATATGTATGTGTATATATATATGTATATATATGTGCATATATGTATGTAGACATATATATATTTATATATAAACTAAAAAAAACACTAACCTAGTTTTAAAACAGATCAAGAAACTAAATAGAACACACACACAGGAACAGGTCAACCAGAGGCCAAATAGGGCTTTGTCCGATAAATGCATGCTCATTGGCTGATAGGAAGGGCACGGTGGATGCTAGAAAGCCGATTGGCTAACTAAAATCTCAATAGAAGAGGAGCATATAAAAACGATAAACAACCACAGAATTCGCGCATAAGCCTGAAGAGTCGTAGAATGGATGAAACGCGGAATATTGTTTCCCGAAATAATGTAATATGGATATGCTACTTCATCACCTGACGCAAGTAATAAAATTACCTGTAAAATATTATAGAACATATATATATGTATATATCTGATAATTTTATACATATATACATATACATGTATATGTATATATAATGAATTACATAAGTTATGATGTTTACTATCTTACAATATATTCCTTTAATGCAGTTGACATTTAGAATCCTTGACAGTATCTGTTTCGTAGCACAAAATCAATCACTTATTATTATATCAATTTGTGGATTTATTTTGTCCTTTACTCATCAGAAGTAATAGTAACAATCAATCCATTAAAATGAGATAAAGTACGTTTTTACATGATTAAAAATCTGAAAATTTGAAAAGAAGCTGTAAATACCTCAAATATATTTACATTACGCCATTTTGAATTTATTAAATTCAAAATGGCTCCTATGAACTTAAATTACATTTTTAATTAAATATATATATATATATATATATATATATATATATATATATATATATATAATTAAATGCAAGTGAGTACACTGATATATTAATGTATCTATTAGTTAATTACACATATAATTACATACAATCGTACACTGAGAGATATACATTGATAAATATTTACATACATATGTGCGTGTGTGTGTGGGTTGTTGTGCAGTTATTTGTGTATGTAAGTATATCTGAGTCCTTTTTTCTTCTTGAAAAGTAACTCATTAGGATACTGCTCCTGGCTGGAAACAACTCACTTGTTTGCCAATAATTAACTTTTATTCAAATCGCCGATGGTGGCCAAAGCGAGTTTAGTTTTCTAAGACACGACTACCGATGTGAACGGAAACTTTACCACGTAATCAACGCATTCAATTTGTATTGGCTGCCTCCTACGATGGCCAATCAATTCAATCAAAGTTGTATGTTTATTTTGTCTATTTTTACAAAGAACAACAAAAAGACGAAGTGAGATTGTAAAATAAACTATCTAATCAACCGTAAAATATATACTGAACATCTCAGGATTTTGTAATGAGAGCGATAAAATTATTTGTGTTCATGTACATGGATTTATTTCGAAGATACTTACTGATCACCCAACTCTGTTTCCCTCTTAATCATAAGCATATATATATATATATATATATATATATATATATATATATATAAAGATATATATATATAGAGAGAGAAAGAGACAGACAGACAGATAGAAGCAGAGAGACTGCCAGACACAGACATATAGATAAATAGATGAATATTATAAATTATAAATAATTATTTATACCATCCAGACGCTAGTATTTTATGCTTTTGCAATATTCAGTGCAGAAAGTATACAACTCCGCCACAAGCAAGCATATATGTATATATTGAAGTAATATACACACATATATATATATACATACATACACACACACACATATATATATGTGTGTGTGTGTGTGTTTGTATATATATATGTGTGTATATATATATATATATATAACCATACTTTCAAACACTACCGTGTTTTAATATATGGTTAAGTGTCAGTTTTAGTCATTTAAAACTGCTTAAAGCTCCACCGCTCACTTATTTATTGACCAAATTTAAAACAATTATTACAGTTTATAAATCACTTTTTCAACTATATTGTGAAAAAAAAAATCAATTTTCATTCAGTAAAACAAAAGTTATGATGAATGTTCTGGTGTTCAAAAAGGAGGTATGCGACGCTTTCCGACTACTGTTGCAGTTAATTCACTGCTTTCGCTGTTAAATCATTGCTGTCGCGGAAATAGAAGTAACAAGTGAAACAGAGAGAATGAAGCATGAAAGGGGGGTAATTGGGGGGGTATTGAGAGCAGACGAGTGTCGTATATTGTTATTGCATATGTGCTTATGGCGAAAAAAAATAAGACTGAAATTAAACAAAGAACAAGTGAATTTGAAAAAAATCATGGATTACAATAGAAAAATATGATCTTGTAAAGTAATATAGTAAAGCTTAACCATGAAAAAGTAAAGGACTAACTGTTAAAATTGGAAAGAAAAGGACGAGATATTTTAGTAAAAATATAATAAATCTATAACTTAAATATTGCACCATTACGAATTTTTTTTAATTCAATTTATGACATTATATAATCAATTCTTAATGCTGAAATATTTTTAAGTTATAAATTTATTATATTTTTTACTAAAATATATTGTCTTTTTTTTCCAGTTTTAACTATTAGTCCTTTACTTTTCCATGTTTAAGCTTAACGATATTACTTTTCATGCTCCTATTTTTCGATTGTAATTAAGAATATATATATATATATATATATATATATATATATATATTAGGTAAATAGCTTTTTGAAATAATTATATCTGTGTGCTCCAAGAATTCAAAATAAGAAACAAGATTGTGTACAATCCTTTTGAGGAGGATAATTTTTTTTATTGATAACAGCACTGCGAACTGACATTAAGTTCAAAGTTAAAACAAAACACCACAATCAATGTGAAGACATTAAATGAATAGGCATAGAGAAAGATACACTCAGGTAATTGCAGCACGATTAGGACTTTGATATATATATATATATATATATATATATATATATATATATATATATATATATGTGTGTGTGTGTGTGTGTGTGTGTGTGTGTGTATACATCTATAAGTATAAATAATAATAATTTCAATAACAAAATAGGCGGTATTCAGCTTTGCATGTGTCAGTATATATCTCGGCAACTATAGAACAATGTTGAAGAGTTCTTCAGATACGAATAGATAGAAGTTTACGATGTCAGATTGTAGTAAGAAAGATTTATTTTCATTTTTACTTGCTTTGATATTGGCTCAAGTCTTTTAGTTTGATTATTTATTCTAGAACAAATTGGATTAATGAATTGAATGGTTGATTTATTGGTCTTTAAATACCATATAGGATTCCTACGTATAAATGTATCGAGTTTTTCACTAATTTCTTAATCTAATGGTGACTTGTTTACTTTCTGCATTTATTATATTTAGCATTCGTTTGTATCTAGTTGAATTGTAGCTCTTCGTAATGTTTCCTGGTTTTCTGGGATTAGTTTATTATCCTCCTGTTCATTTTCTTTACAAAGATTTTCTTAGTATTGTTGATGTTTCTAACGATATTGCATTATTGTTTTTGGAAATTATTATATGGTTTTAAGAACTCTAAATCTTTAAGTACTTTTAAGCGGTCATTTTCGAATTTATTCGTGAGTTCTATTAGTATGAAGTTTCGGAGGTTTTTAATCTGTAGGATTGTCATGTTTATAAAGGAAGAATTGTGTCACCATCGACGTATTACTTCCTCTCCTTGTTCTTATAAATTTCTTTATGCAGAGAAATAAATTCTTATCTCTTTTATTTTATTTTTATTTTTCTTATTTACTACGAGAGTGTTCAACTACCTGAAAAGCTTAGTATTATTATTAGGGCTATGACAACAGCATATTCTTTTCATTGTTTTTACTCTCGAGTATATATCCGACATAGTTAATCAACGGAGAACCACGTTACTCTATATAAAAGCATATAAGATATCAACGGATACACACTCGAGAGTCAAAACAATAAATAGAATATGCTGCTGTCCTAGCCCTAATTATTATATCATGCATCCACATCATTTGATATAATAAGATAAAATATATCATGTATGAAATTTCAATATTTACTTTAACAGGTCGCAATACATCAGTAGTACTACGTTGTAAGTTATGAAAATATATGGATGTCAAGCTGCACAAAAGATTTCGCGATTCGTTTTTTAACGAAATCGTCAAGCTAAAATGAATGGAATTCGTGTTAGCGAATGTTTGTACACACACACACACACACACACACACACACACACACACACATATATATATATATATATATATATATATATATATATATATATATATATATATAGTAATTTATAAAATTTATATGGCGATTAAGCTACACTGAATATTCTGCGTTTCATCCACTATAGGATTCGTCAGGCTTATGCGCATAAGCCTGACGAATCCTAGAGTGGGTGAAACGCAAAATATTCAGTTAAGCTTAATCGCCATATATCTTTTATAAATTACTAACTAGCTCTACCTACGTATTGAGCACTTTTGAAGTAAATACTTAAAGTTTACGCATAAATCTATACTTTTGTATATTAATTTTATGTGAGTAAATGAAGTAGTTATATATATATATATATATATATATATATATATATATATATATACTCACGTTCACCTCAACAAGTAAGGGGCTACTAAAGATTAAACTTCTGCATAAAAGTAATTATGGCCACAGGTAGCAGGAAGGAAATTCCGAAGTTTAGCTGCTTAAGGGAAGAAACTATTAGAGTAGAAAGCTTTCTCGTATTTGGGGGTCTTAACAGTGAAGGGGTGTAATTTTGTAGCTAAGCGGGTTTGTCGGGGATATGTACGTTGAGGGGTCACAAGTGCAATGAATTCATCAAAGCATATTACATTAAAGTATTTGTAAAACATGCACAGGAATGCAACATTGCGGCGATAGGACAGGTATTGGAGCCTAGTTGAGAAATTGGAGCCTAGTTGAGAAATTGGGACCTATTAGATTGGAGAAACTTTTTGAACTCTATCCAAGAGGGAGAGACTGGGGCTGGATGCACCAGCCCAAATGTGGCGGCAATACTCCATGTATGGGCGAACGTTAGCCTTGTAGAGGTACATGATACTCTCAAGTGTTAATACTTTTCTAGCACGATAGAGGGAGACTACCTTCCTTTCAGCAGCATTCACAATGCCTTCAATGTATTTGTTCCAGTTCATATTTCCCGTGAATGTTAAACCGAGGAAATTGAAGGAAGAATTCACAAGTAGGGAGTTATTTGTCATAGATATCGGTGGTTGGAGGGGGTTCATTTGATTGTTAAATGGGAGCAACTCAGTCTTACTAGAATTACATGCTACCATCCATTTGCGTCCCCATTCCACTACAGTCTAGGGGTCATTTTCTAAAGATTCAGCCATTGTCTTGAATTTGTGTACATGCGTTCTTTCCTCATGCATGTTATAGAACGTTGTACCATAGGAAAATATATCCATCTCCGACACATAATTATCGGGGAAGTCGTTAATAAATATCAGGAATAATAGTGGTCCAAGGATCGAACCCTGAGGCACTTCCTCATGCTGCTTGGATGAACGTTCATCAATGACAATCTGGATGGCCTATTGTCTAAAAAGGATCTAATAATATGAGGGCGTGCAATAAGTAATGCCCCTGACCCACTTCAAGTTATCTGATCTAGCTGAAATTTAGCATGTCCAATGATTTATATCTCTACGGGTTATGTGGCAAATTACAGCGCTGAACTAATTGTGGTTTCTGTTTTACAGGTGTTTGAACAGAGTCAGGTGTGAAATGGAGCCTGTTGAATGTCGAGCAGTGATCTGGTTTTTGTATTTGAAAGGATGCACACCACAGGAGACTTTTGATGAAATGAATGAAACTTATGGTGATAATGCCCCATAAGATGACCTTGTAAAACGCTGGCATCGTGAATTCAAACATGGCCGGACATCTGGTGAAACAGCTCCCAGACATGGTCGCCACGTTCTGCCATTGATGAGGCATCTGTCCGTCAAGTTGATGCTGCCATTTTGGAAGATCGGCGCATCACTATTCGCCAAATAGCCCAAGATGTCAAGATTAGTACAGGGTCTGTGGAAACTATCATCCATGACCCTCTGCATATGCATAAGGTGTCTGCCAGATGGATTCCCAGGTTGCTCACGCCATTCCAGAAGCGAGAACGCGTCGAGTGCTCGAGGATGAATTTGGAGATGTGCCAAGAAGATGAGTCAAAGTTTTTCAAAAGACTGATTTTACAGGATGAAACCTGGGCCCATCACTATGATCCAGAGACCAAAGCCCAGTAGAAGCACTTGGACTCACCACCTCCATAGAAGGCAAGGGTGCAGCCCTCCGCGGGCAAGATCATGCTCACAGCCTTCTGGGACCAGGACGGAGTAGTGATGACAGATTTCTTGGCAAAGGGTATCACAATTACAGGAGCCTATTGCTTCACTTTTGAGGAAATTAAGGGAAGCTATCAAAATCAAGAGGCGGGGCAAGATCAGCAAAGGCACCCTTTTCCTGCAGGACAACGCTCCGGTTCACAACTCACATGTCGGCAGATCAGAAGCACGGGGGTGTAGTTATGAAATCCTTCCCCATCCTCCCTACTCTCCTGACCTTGCACCCTCTAACTTTGACCTCTTCCCAGCCATGAAGTTGTTTTTGAAAGGAAAGCGTTTCCCAGATGATGCAGCCTTGATTTCTGAAGTCACGTCGTGGTTGGAGGACCAACCTGGGATGTTCTACAAAAACGGTCTCCAGAGCTGCATCAAATGATGGGAGAAATGCATAACTCTGGGTGTTTCCTATGTAGAGAAACCCTAATAACTGTGCCAAGTTTCGTTGCTCTACTACTATGGGAAGTGGGCCAGGGACATTACTTATTGCACGCCCCTCGTATTTAGTATTCGTCCAGTTATACTGTATGGTTTTTTTTTCATTAGCATCCCTTCATGTCACGTGGCTTCGCCAGCTTTATCCAGTGCATGGTATATGCGTTCAGAGAATTGTTAAAATGTCTGCAGTAGAACGACATTGCCTAAATCGATACTGTTTGTCAGCTTATGTGAGGTGGTGAACTAGTGCTTGATTGATTAGCAGCTCAAAGATTTGAGCAAAGAGTGGGGGGATACTGATACGGTGATAATTGAGAGGGTCGGTCTTTTCACTAGTATGCCTGTACACTGGTACCACAGAGGCCACTTTCCAGTTATTAGGAAGCAAGATCCAGCAAGATATTTTTTGTAGAGTTTGGAAAAGACTGAGGCCTACTCAGCTGAGCATTTCTTAATTAGTATAGTAGGGATGTGATTACTCCCACACGCTCTGGAGGTGTCTACGTTTTTATGATATGAGAAAGGGTGATATTCTGATGATCAATTGTGGTTTCCGTCCTGGAAACTTGGAAGAGGTTTGTTTGTTGGGGGCGAATCGTAGTTACCGTGCATGCAACCTCCTGGTTGTTGGATAGTCGAGGAATTATTGAATGCTTTTTATTCACTACACTATTATAATTTTTCCAGAAATCACGATGTCCTATATTCTGCGATTCTATGCGTGCCCTGGTTATTTCAGTGTGCTTTCTTTTGGCTGTGGCTATTTCTCTTTTACAATGATTTCTAGAATCTATAATTTTTTGTCTATTTGTATTTCACTTATGACGTACGAACAGGTCGAGTGCATACTGTCTTTGTATAATTTATATTAAGTTTAGCTATCAAACCAAGAACATTCATTGTTCTTCTCTCCAAAAGAGAGACAGATAGAGAGATCTAACACGATATATACAGATAGATAGAACTAACTTGGAGTCTACATTCGAAAAATCCTCCCCTTGACTAGAGAAACAAAACTAGAGTCAGACGACCAGACATTTAGGTGCTTCAAACTTAACATGCAACATAACAGTAACTATTATACTTTCTCTACCGCTCTCCCTCGACCTAGGACTGTGCAATAAAAAACAAGTATCTGACAGCATAGATACAGCACTCTCCCTCGCTACTAGCGCACAAGTACATGTATTTGGTAACTTCAGTGTCCACCATAGTAACTGGCTTGAATCCTCTACTTACACAGACACAGCTGGTAGCACAATACATAGATTCTCTATATCTTATTCCTTATAACAGACGGTTCCATTTCCAACACATTTCCCAGTCTAGCAAGATCAACATGCCTCCCCTCTAGATCTATTTCTGACCAAAGTTCCCGATGATTGTATAACAAATGTCCACAGCCCACTCGGTAATTCTGATAACGCTGTAATAATGGCTGGAATCGGCCTAAATTCGACCCAAAACCGAAGAGGCACTGCTCAAAACAACGAGATACTATAAAATGGGTAACTGGCAAGCCATCAGAGGTCTCATCATAGATGCCCAATGGGAAAATATCTTTTCTCTCCGCTGAACAGTGTGCAAATGAGACCACTGAATGGTTCAAAACGGCAATTGAAGCACATGTTCTCACGCGGAAATTCTCTAGCAAGCCCCACTCTCCTCAATGGTTTACTTCTACTTGTGCAGCTGCCATTGCTCAAAGGCCGTATGCATACCGCAGATTTAACCGAGATAAGTCGTTCTAACAGACAGAAGTTTATAATTGGTTTTGATGATAAAATTGTCTTCATTGTTCTATTTAGAGTTTATTTGATTTATTTTTAATTTGTATTTAATTAAGTTTATTTTCGATGATTTTCAGACTACGCCGGTTTCCTTTAAGAACAGGAAAAAGGTTATTTATTTAAGTTGTGAGAGTTATTTCTCCTTTCATCAATTTCATTTTCATAGACAAAATTGATGCATTTTATGCTTCCATACATCTAACATGTGATCCACTTGAAGAAAAATTTTACGAAGTTTAGATACTCGGTGTATTTTGTATAGTATACGACTAAACCATCCGCCCACCGATATATTTCAACTTGGCAACGTTGGTTTATACAGCTAGGATTATATATATATATATATATATATATATATATATATATATATATATATATATATATATATATATATATACTAAAGTAAAGAACATGTCCTGCACAATTGTTTCCAGTGGGATCACCCGACTCAAACAACACAAACTAGGCTTGTTGGGCGATGGCTGCAGTATGGAAGGTGGTAATCGTAAAGAAAGAGAGAGCCTGTTTCCTCCGTTCGACTATAGGTGGCGTTACTGTTTGTCCACCCAGTTACGGAAGCACAAAATCTATATAATGGCACCCTTGAAATAAAAATGTTTTTGTTATATTTTAATTTTAAACATGTTTTTTTGTTTTTGTTTTTGGAAATCATATTTAAGTTGTTTTTTTTCAAACACATTTACGTTTTTTTGTTTTGTTTTTGCAAACATATTCAAATTTTATTTTTCCAAATATTTACGTGTTGTTGCTTGTTTATTTCAAACATTTACGTTTTTTTGTTTTGTTTTGTTTTTTTGCAAGCATAAACTAAATGTTTTTGCTATATTTTTCTTTTAAACATATTTATGGGTACAACCGTTTTCCGCGACTATTTTTTACGCTCTTTTAATAAAAATAAATCAACGTTTTTTCTTTTATCTTTTTTTATGGACCCCCCTTTCCCTTAATTTTTCTGCACTTATTTTATCTTTTCCGCGAGTATATATATATATTTGAAAAAGGATATTGTAAAACCTGAATCTTATTTGAAACTACTATTAAAAAATAGCGCGGTACAAT
Organism: Euprymna scolopes; assembly: GCF_053919585.1. NCBI lineage: Eukaryota > Metazoa > Mollusca > Cephalopoda > Sepiida > Sepiolidae > Euprymna > Euprymna scolopes. The sequence continues at coordinate 181,921,263 of NC_136484.1, read as the reverse complement.
AAGCAAACTTTTCAAAAAGAAAAATATTTCAAAAATATTTAGTTCATGCTTGCAAAAAAAAAGTAAAAACAAAAAAAACGTAAATGTTTGAAAATAAACAAGCAACAACACGTAAATGTTTGGAAAAATAAAACTTAAATATGCTTGCAAAAACAAAAAAAAACGTAAATATGTTTGGAACAAAAATAAAACTTAAATATGTTTGCAAAAAAAACAAAAACAAAAAAAAACATGTTTAAAATTAAAATATAACAAGTTTGGAACAAAAATAAAACTTAAATATGCTTGCAAAAACAAAAAAAAACAAAAAAAAACATGTTTAAAATTAAAATATAACAAAAACATTTATTTTTATTTCAAGGGTGCCATTATATAGATTTTGTGCTTCCGTAACTGGGTGGACAGACAGTAATGCCACCTACAGTCGAACGCAGGAAACAGTCTCTCGCTTTCTTCACGATTACCTGGAAGGTGGGCTATTCCGAAGAACACTGCATGGAGAGCTGGCATTTAGAAACAGCTCCATTAACCTCCCCCAACTTCGATTCCAAGAATTTATGAGACTTGAGATAAAGGCGATCCACATCAACCTTGGATCTTATAGATGACATTTCATGATGGAAAGTAACCTTCCAACAATATCTAAAAGCAGTGAAGGCAAAGCTGATGAACGTTGCTGAAAGGAAGCACTCATATAGAAAGGAAACCAACATTGCCAAAAGCCTAGCGTGCACACATGTTTCTGAACATTACGACAGAATGTGTAGCTCCTGTATTGATTTCTTTGTCTTTCAAGTTGCTCTGCTCCAGACAAACAGACAACCGGGACAATTAGGCTAAGGAGGCTTTATGCATGATCGACCCGGACCGATGTAAGCCGACGCCCACCAACCAATGAAACATTAGCACTTATTATGATGGCGTTGGTCGAACGTTAACTTGTCTCTAAGTTGACAAAGAATAGAAAAGAACTTCAACTCTCTTTTTTCTTGCTGTATAAAAACATTTATTTCCTCGTTCTCCCGTCACCCATGACTTCCTGTTACAGCTGTGATGTCGCCCACGTGATCGTCTATAACGTTCTCTCTTCTTTTTCTTTACACGTATTTCGTGTACATTTTTCTTTACGTCGTATTTCGTGTACATTTACATACGCGTGTTCTGTTACCTTGGTGCCCTTTTTTTCTGTGAATCTCTTATTGCATTACAATTCATTCAAATTTAGTTTTGTTTAATCAACGGCATATTTTACGTCTTGGTTATTTAATACTGAACAACAATCTATGTTTATAAACATTCATTCTAATTCATTGCTTGAACATGAGTTTAACAATTTACCTTTTCTAAGCAGGATCTATGTCTTTTTATATATCTATATATTTGACAAATTAATTATATAGCCAACACTTTTAATTAAATTAAGAATGAAAATTATCATTGCAAGTTACAATAAGTAGATTATTTATATTAAATTTCATTTTTTGCATTTGAATTTTTTATAGATTTTTCGTCCTTTTTATGGGACCGTCTCTACAATTAAAGGAGTAGTTGTTGTTTTCCCGTGGGGGTGATCATATATTCTGTACATGCACGTGTATGAATCGAGTGTCTTATTGAATGTGCGACTGTTCTTCATACTGTCGATATTTCCTATCGACGATATTTCCTACCGACGAGTGGGGGGGAAGAAAAGACGTTTAACTTGCAACGAAAAATTACCTCGTTGCTTACAAACAAACATATTCTTGTAAATATAACGCGCTGTTAACAGTTGTCGTACCGGTCTGATAGATCTCTAACAACGACAAGAACAAAAAACTACAACAACAAGCCTACAAAGGTGACTGTTTTTATAGTCTCAATCTCTCGTTCAGCGAGACTGAAACGAGACTGGAATGTCTATTTAAGCTATAAGGAATAGACATCCTATTTTCTTCATTAACAAACACCAGGCCGGCCCGTTCACAGCCATGAAGGTCTTTCCCTTCCCACCGAGCCACCCTCGGTAAGTCAATCAATTTAATTATCACAATACATGTATTTACGTGTGAACGCCTAGTTTTCAAAATGTTACAAACAATTTATCTGGTGTATGTTCGCATATAACTACCAATAAGGAACGGAACAAACCTCTTTATTTCTTGACAAGCAAAGGAAGACATAGTTTTAACATAAAGAACAAATACAATTCTATGGAGTTACATGATTTGCTCAATTAGGTAGCACATTTGGCTCATCTTTTATCTTATTGGACGGAAAGCTACAACAAAATGTTTACCACGAACAACAGACCTCGGCTTTCTTTGCGGAAACTTTTATTCCAGAATTTTGTTTCCATCTTGGAAAGGTTAAACGCTCATACAGTCCAGTCTATATCATAATTATCGATCTTTGATGGGTGCCATCCTGTCTGTCGACCGTCTCTCTTGGCCGCACGTTACAGACTGACTACTAACTAACTTTCTAAGGTGTCTCTAAACTCACTACGTCATGTATCTATGCCACCAAAGACCCTTGCCTGGATTTTTCTAACATGTCACACACACACACACACACACACACACATATATATATATATATATATATATATATATATATATATATATATATTGCAATTAGGAAGGGAAGACTTTTATGATTCATGATTAAAAGTAAATATATATAAATATATATATATTCCTTTAATCTTCTCTCCAAAAGGAGGGAAAGGGGGAATATGAGAGGAAAGAAAGAGAAATGGGCTCAGTCGCAACTCCTGATTCAACCGCCTCCTTGGAAACCAAATTTCAAAAGAAACTGGTCAAGTGGGGCAAAAACGGTGTACTTTCGACGAACGTAGCTAGTGAGATAAGACCCTCTAGATCTATCCGCCCAAGGTTAAAATGTCTCCCTAAAACCCATAAAGCGGATATCCCATTAAGGCACATTCTCTCCATGGTAGGGTCATCGCAGCACAAGGTCTCAAAGTGGACCTTTGACATTTTAGAACCTGTTTTACAACATTATAGTAAATACTGTCTTAAAGATTCATTTTATTTTGCTGACTTTATTAAAAAGTCTAAAATTGTTAATAGATTTATGTGCTCTTATGACATTAGCAATATTTTTACTTGTGTCCCTGTTTTGGAAACTATAGATATATGTGCAGATTTTTTTTTATATCGGGGCCGGATATCACCTCCTCCTATTCTTGAAAACATCTTTATTGATCTTATGAAATTTACCACGACATCTGTGGAATTTCGTTTCAACAATATTATGTATCGGCAAAAAGATGGCGTAGCCATGGGGTCATTACTTTGACCGACCATGGCGAATATTTTTGTGGGGTTCTATGAAGAGCGCTTACTATCTGGACCCATAAAACCATTAGTGTACTTCCGATATGTTTATGACACATTCTGTTTATTTAATAACCAAACGGAAGCAAACACCTTTTTCTCCCTACTTAATGGAATGCATCCCGCGTTAAAGTACGCCTATGAGGGAGAGTGCAATTCATCCATAGCTTTCCTTGATGTATTTGTAACAAAAACGCCATCTAGTTACCATACATCTATATACCGCAAACCAAAATTTACAGATTTGTACACTCGTTTGGATTCATTTTGCCCTAAAAACGTAAGATAATTTAGACCCTAACACATCGTGCCCTTATGATTTGTTCCAAGTTAAAATTAGATGACGAATTGGAAACAATTACGGATACTTCATCCAAAAAAAAAACGGGTACCCAATAGATCTGATTAGGTAAGTTATTCGAAGGAAATTGGCTGAATTCTCTCGAATAAAAGTGAATATAGTGGGCAAATGTCTAATTTATCTTCGTTTGCCTTGGTTGGGTACAGTAAGTTTACTTTGCCAAACAAATAAGTTCATCAGTTCATGGATGTTATTTTGCTACCAATGTGAGTGTTATGTTCTCTACGAGAAATTTATTACCATCTTCTCGAAAAGACGTTCTACCCCCCACACACACACACACACCATAATAGTAACGTTATTTAAAATTTTGAATGTGGTTGTGGTGCCCACTACTTGGGTCGAACGACATTAAGATTAGATGGAAGAATCCAACAACATGTACCCAGTAAAATTAGGAATGGAACCAACCGGGCAATTGACGTTGTTTATAACACATACGGGTCCTCAATTACTGATCATTTACTTAAAAACCTTTCTTGCACAACGAACTTAAGCACGGACTCTTTTTCTATTCTTAGTCGTGCTCATTCATTATATCACCTTAAGATCTTGGAGACTCTTAACGTTCGACTTAGAAAACCTTCTCTTTGCAAGCAAAGGGAATGCCTCCTGGCCTTGAACATGATTAATCTCTAGGGTATTCGACCATAACGCTATTTAATTTTAATCGTTTTTCCACTTTTTTTTTCTCCCCGTAAATTGAATAAAACGCAATTTTAATCGCTTTTTCATTCTTTGTTTTAAAAATTGCCTCGATACAGCTTTGAGAAGCGAGGGTGGAAACCGGTCAGCTGGCTCCCCATTTCTCTTTCTTTCCTCTCCTGTTCCCCCTTCCCATCCCCTTTTTGGAGAGAAGATTAAAGGAATATATATATATACAAATTTACTTTTAATCATAAATCATAAAAGTCTCCCCTTCCTAATTGCAATATTTAAGTTTTGTATCCTAAAAACATTATGAAATATATATATATATATATATATATATATATATATATATATATATATATATATATATATATGAATTTTTTTGTGGTACAAAATTAATATTATTTCTATGTAAAGCCTGTACGTATTTTTAAACATGATTCAAGAAATAAAAAATACTTCAAGGGATAGCTAACTGGTTCGAACTTTTATCAACTGAGCTTAATCGAGTTTAAGGTGACATTTAGGAAAAAATATGATCATTCCAAGTTATAGCGAAAGTAAGGAAAAAAGAAATCAAATAGAAACAACATTCTTATTTCAGAAGAGTTTCTCTTTGCTTACTAAGAGAAAGTTTCAAAGACAATGTAAATTGGTTTCCAAATTAATCAGATGCTAAAAAAAGAATGAAAATAAGTCGACGCTGAAATTAAAGGCACGGAATGACTATTTATAAGTATATATTATTCCGAACATTGTAAATTATTTGCATGGTAAATTTTTGAGGGTACATGTTGTTTGATTCGAATGTCTAATCTTCACGAAGTACTCCCAACATAGCGCAAACCTAAATTACACTTAAATAAATAATTAAATCAATTAATATACAAAATTATTTTGATGGAGGTGTAAAAACAGAGTATCCCTTTGTTGTAGAATGTTTTAGTAATGAATTTAATAATCCATTCTCGTCTCCGAACAAATCATTAAAACCTCTGCTTATGGGTACTCACTAGCTTGAACTTTTATTTCGTGCAATAACTTAGTTTTAAAAGGTGTGTCTCTCAGTTTACACTATGCTGAAATAAGAAAACCAGAGAAAGCTTTACAAACTAAAACATCAAGAAAAGTAAACAAATTGGCTTCCTTATTACAATTAAGCTGATGTAAATCCTTTTCTGAACACTAGTCAATCACTCAGTTTTTTTCTGTTTTTTTACATGGAGGTCACCACTTATCAAGGCCTGGAAGTCACTCGGGGATAAGGGTTATTGTGTGTACAGCAATCAATGGGATAGTATCGTAGTAATCATTAGTATTGAAGATTTGATAGCGTGCATACTGATAGTGATGATCCAGATCGATAATTTTCAATAATATATCACAAAAGTTAAGGGATACGATTATGAGTTACCTGACAATTTACTCATCTATAACTTAAGCCTTACATTTATCACCATACATTCCATAAACATTAAGAGAAAACGACAAGATTAAGTAAAAACAGATATCAAAATGAGATATTCCAGTCGGTGACCACCAGTCGCGAACATTATTATCTGTATACAAACAGTTTAATAGAACATTATTAGTTGGATTCTTTTCATCACAAACATCAAATAATTCCTCTAGATTTACACAAAAGATAATATTCTACCGACAGTTTAAAAATAATACGCTGTAGGAAAGTAAATGCGTTATTAATAACAGGAAATTTGATTGATATTTAGGATGAAACATTCAGTTGTTTTTGTGTACTTTGGCGGCGGCGTCTCATATAATCTGTATATATATATATACACGAAAAATACGCACATGTATTAATATATATATATATATATATATATATATATATATATATATATAAGTGAAAGTGTTGGTCTGTCTGTGTGTGTCTGTCTGTGTACATCTCCCTACATACTAACTCTGTCAATTTTCAGTCTACAGACTCGAAATTCGTATAGAGATTTAGAGAAATTTCTAGCATTCCATTTCTTTACTTTGCTTACAAGATTCGATTCTAGGCTTATGCTAATCTCATTTTCACTTACCTAATATTCTTCTTATTTACATGGAACAACCCGTCTCCATATAACGAACTTAATTCATATAATGGAAACAAGCATTTCAAGGTATTTACTTTTACTATTGACTTACAAGTATTTCTCACCCGAGCGTTGTATCCAATAAACGTATTAACTGTCATTTTTGGAGCAACAGTTTTCTAATTGTTGTCGGTCCAAACCTTATTCATTAAGGGTTACATATGTTTAAGTAAAATAATAGATAAATAGTTTTTGTTTATTTGTTTACGTCAAAAAATATGGGTGACTAAATTCAATTATCATTCAAAAATCCACAAAAGGTCGACATAAGTTTAAAAGCGATGAAAAATAACATTCATCTGGGACCTCGTAGCGTAACGATTGACGTACTCGGCCCTAGTACATATGGATCGAGGTTAAAATCTTAGAACAGTCAAGCTACACTGATAAACGGTAGCATCGCGAAATACGTATTCGTAGATTACTGTTTTATAAGAAAAATCTATATCTATCTATCTATCAATCTAAATATATATCTATAAAAGTGAACGTGTCTGTGTGTCTGCCTGCCTGCGTGTCTGTGTACATTTCCCTACGCAATAACTTTGTCAATTTTTAGTCTACAGACTCGAAATTTGATATACAGGGTACTGAGATTTCGGATAATCTATGTGATCGGTTTTCGGCCAGAAATTTTGCTGTTAAGGGGTAAAAGCTCAACGATTTGATTTTTGAGAACTCTACCAAACTCCTCCAACAATTTTGGGTCTAAACACTTGAAATTTTTTATATAGGTTCCTTGGACATGGATCTAACTTAATAACTGGATTTGAGCCCAAAATAATAAATTTTAACGGGTCATAATAGGGATAAAGTTTTAACAAATTTCACCTTTCCGGTCTCTACTTAATTACTCATACAATTTCTGGTCTAAACATTTGAAATTTTACATGAGAGGGATTCAAAGATAGGGCAAGCTTTTTCATCGGTTTTGGGTCGAAAATTTTTAGTTACCAATATATAAATATATGTATGTATGTATGTATGTATGTTTGCATGTCTGCCTAAAACTTTCGACAGAGGTAACGGATCTTTACAAGATCAGAATCGTTTTGAAGTTCGACCTTTCAGACGACAAATATCGAAAAATTGGCTAAAAGCATTAACATCTTCGCTTTTTTCGCCGGTATTTTTTAAAGATATCCTCTCCTTTCGATTGTCTAGCCTTAATGTAAACATAAATCACTCCAGGGTTGGCTGTTGTCCTAAAGGCAAAGACGTCAGTTTTTCCTCGTCCTTTTTCTCCTTCGCGGTACGGGTTCGAGCCTGCCTTTCTACTACCAATTCTTTTTTTTTTTTGCTCAACATAAACATCCAAATACCCAGGCAACGCCCGGGCTGAAATGCTAGTATATCTATAAAATGAACGTGTCTATGTGTCTGTGTATCTATCTACATTTCCCTACGCAATAACTTTGTCAATTTTTAGTCTACAGACTCGAAATTTGATATAAAGTATATATAATTTTGATATAAAGTATATATAATTTTGGAAAAATCCATGTGATCCGTTTTCGGCATTAAATTTTTCAGTTAACAGGATCAAAGTTCAACGATTTCACTTTTGAGAACTCTACTAAACTCCTTCGACAATTTAAATTTAAGTTTAAGATATAAGTTCCTTGGACATGGATCTACATTAATAACTGGATTTGAGCCCAAAACAATAAATGTTAAAGGTCATAATAGGGGTCAAAGTTTAAAAAAATTAACCTCTGCGGTCTCTACCAAATTACTCAGACAATTTCTGGTCTAAATATTTGAAATTTTACATAAAGGGTATTCAGAGATAGGGCAAGCTTTTTCATCGGTTTGGGTCGAAAATTTTAGTTACCAATATATAAATGTACGTATGTATGTGTGCCTAAAACTTTCGACAAAGGCGACGGATTTTACCAAGATCATAATCGTTTTGAATTCGACCTTTCAGACGACAAATATCGAAAAATTGGCTAAAAACATTAACATTTTCACCTTCAACTAGGAACTTTTTTACAGGGGAAGGGGTCGCTTTTTTCGCCGATATTTTTGAAAGATATCTTCTCCGTGCGATTGTCTGGCCTAAATGTAAACATAAGTCACTCCAGGGTTGGCTGTGGTTCTAAAGGCAAAGACGTCAGGTTTTCCCCCCGTTCTTTTCCTCCTTCGCGCTACGGGTTCGAGCCTGCCTTCCTACTACCACTATTTTTTTGTTTTGTTTTTTGCTCAACATACACATCCAAACACCCGTGCAACGCCTGGCTGAAATGCTAATATATCTATAATAGTGAACGTGTCTATGTGTCTGTCTGTGTACATTTCCTTAAGCAATCACTCTGTCAATTGTTAGTCTACATACTCGAAATTTGATATATAGGGTACTGAGATTTGGGAAAATTTGGGTAATCGGTTTTTGGCCAGAAATTTGCCTGAATGGGTCATAGTTCAATGATTTGACCTTTGAGAACTCTAGAAAACTCCTCCGACAATTTTGGGTCTAAACAATTGAATTTTTTATATAGATTCCTTGGACATGGATCTTACTTAATAATTGATTTGAGCCCAAGAAAATAAATGTTAACGGGTCATAATAGGAGTCAAAGTTAAAAAAAAATGTAACCTCTGCGGTCTCTACCAAATTACTCAAACAATTTCTGGTCTAAACATTTGAAATTTTACATAAAGGGTATTCAAAGATAGGGCAAGCTTTTTAATCGGTTTGGGTCGCAAATTTTAGTTACCAATATATAAATGTATGTATGCATATCTGCCTAAAAATTTCGACAGAGACGACAGATTTTCACAAGATCAGTATCGTTCTGAAGCTCGACCCTTCAGACGACAAATACCGAAAAATTGGCCAAAGGCATTAATTTCTCCACCCTCAAGCGGGCACTTTTCTACAGGGAGTGGTCTCTTTTTTCACCGAGATTTTCGGAAGTCATCCCTTCTTTTCTATTGTTTAGCCTTAATTTAAACCTCCGTCACTTATGGGTTGGGTATGGTCGTAACAGCAAAGACGTAACATCCCCCCGTTCTTTTCCTCCTTTGATGTACGGGTTCGAGCCTGCCTTCCTACTACCACTTTTTTTTTGTTTTTGTTTTTGTTTTTTGTTTTTTGCTCAACACACACCTCCAAACACCCGGGAAACGCCGGACACCCATGCTAATATATATATATATAAAGTCTTGATAAAATTTTACTAAACTGTTGGGACGATTAATCGGAATCAGAAATCAGGAAGATCAGGGGTTAACGGAATCAGTATCGGAATCAGTATCGGAATCAGACAAATCTGTGCCTATTTTCCGATTCCAAAAACACTTCTTTTAATTGCCTTTGTAATTAGATTTTCTTTAAAGCAAAACCTATCACTGCTGGAAGTAGTGGTAAAATAATAAATATTTATTAATATTTTAACAACCATTAAAATTAATATTTATAGATCATCGCCCACAAGTGTACATTTATGCGTAGAAAATATATGCATAGTCAACATGTGTTTTTACAGTAATTGGGAATAACAATTATATATATGTGTGTGTGCGTGTATGTGTGTGCGTGTATGTGTGTGTGTTTTGTTATTATTTTAACCTCGAGTGTATTTACTTAATTTCTCGCAAGTTTTTTTCAATAGACAGGATAAAGATTTTCCGTCTATATCATCAGTTGATTAAAGTTAATATAAAAAGGAAAGATATTGTTTTACGTATGGATATTAAAAGCCAGGAGGGTGAAAGTAAGGGATAGAGAGGGGAGGAGAGATATATATAAATTATATATATAAATTAAAATTTCATAAAGTTATAAATATAAGACAGAGCAATATATGTCGCTTATAACAGATATTCCATATCACTAGACAGGGAAGTTCCTTAAGACTATTATGTTTTTTTTACTTATTAATATATGCATTGCGTACATTATCTCGCCCCATTAAGGCAGTAAGTGTTTATTTATAGAATTTTTACAAAGGGGTTACCACATATCAAGGTTGGTGGTCACTCGAGGATAAAGGTTAATTTGTGTATTGTAATCATCGGGACAATAGTGTAATAATCGTTTGCGATGGAAATTTGGTATGATTAGATTATTTACGAAGACAGTTTAATAATAACTTGTTTACGTTGGATTTGAAAACAACAATATTGTAGTCAGCTGGAAAGCAGACTAGCGGAACAGAAATCCACAGCCGGAAAATTATATAGGTGCCAGATGTATGTGAGAGCGTCCATTATGGAATAAGAGGGAAGCTTGGTTTTAAATGCATTAAAATACACCAGCTACTTTTCCCCCCATGAACAACATACCAAAAATTAGAGGAGAGAGAATGAGAGAGATTTTGGCCATTTCCAACCCTTGAAGTGTTCTTTTTTTTTCTTCTTTTTTTTTTTTACACAGTGATCACCACTTATCAAGGCCCGGAAGCCACTCAGGGATAAGGGTTATTGCAAGTACATTACATTAGTGTGGAGATTTGATGAAGTGTTTACTTAAGGGGCGGTTCATTAGGAATTTGTTAACATTGGACTTGAAGACATCCAAGTTGTAGTCCGGTGGAAAGCAGGCAGACGGAACAGAGTTCCACAGGCGTGCAGTTCTAAGAAAGAAGCTTTGTTCATGGAATCCGCGTTTTGATTTAGGCACAGATATAGAGTGGGGGAAATTTTTCACAGTGGATTCAGCTAGACGGGTGTTTTTCGTGAAAGATTGGCGAGGGGGACTAGAGATTGGAGTTCAGACGAGCACCTGCCATAGAAATAACGATAAAACAAGGATAGGCTCGCAACGTCTCTTCTGTTGGGCAGAGGTTGCAGGGTAGAGAAAAGGTCATCCCCCACTAAGCCACGAAGTCTATTTTGTACTCTGTCAAGGCAGGATAGGCTGTTTTTAGCAGCTCCTGCCCAGATATGGCAACAGTATTCCATCCTTGGACATACTTGGCTCTTATATAGATAGAGAATTGCATCAGTAGTGAGATATCTTCTGGAGCGGTAGAAGGATCCCACCATCTTTCCAGCGACCTTGGCAACAGACTTGATGTACGTGTTCCATTTCAGATCAGGAGTAAAGGTCAAACCCAGAAGCTTGTCAAAACACGGGACCTCACCCAGACGAGAGCCATCCATCACAATTGATGCCAGATGGGGATCAGAGCGTTGATGATGTAAGGATAGGAGTTTGGTTTTGGATGCATTAAAGGTAACCAGCCACATCTTCCCCCACTGAACCACGTGCTCGAGATCAGAGGAGAGAGAATCAGAGAGAACTTTGTCATTTACAGCCTTTGATGTGTTGCCGTAGATGGTCGTGTCATCAGAATAGATGTCAACGAATGATTTAAGTATGTGTTTAGGGAGGTCATTGATGTAGATCAGGAAGAGAGTTGGGCCCAGGATTGACCCCTGAGGGACTCCAGTATTTATATTGCAGGCCTCCGATTTTTGTCCATCTACTACTACTCTTATGAGCCTATCGGAGAGAAATGATTTAATGATTGAGAATATATTTCCAGTTATACCGTAGCTGGAAATCTTGTGAAGTAGACCCTTATGCCATACCTTGTCGGAGGCCTTTGATATGTCAAGAGCAATTGCCCTAGAAAGGAAGCCTTTGTCAAGAGATTCACTAATCCTGTGGGATATAACCGTCAGCACATCTGCGGTAGATCTTGCAGAGCGGAAACCATATTGTGTGTCACTAAGAAGCTTATTCCTGCTGAGGTGGTTGACTATTTCTCTATTTAATATGGATTCCAGCAACTTGCTCATAACACACAGGAGACTTTTTGGTCTGTACTGAGAGGGAGATATTAGCCTCCTCTACATAAATGTCTACAGAATGATCTAAGAATGTGATTTGATAGATCGTTTAAGAAGAAATTTGGGTCCATGATGGTACCCTGAGGGACGTCATCATTAATACTGTGAGCTTCTGATTTCTGCTCATCAACTATTATTCTTATAAACCTATCAGAGCGAAATGATTTTATAATGAAGAAGACATTTCCAGCTATTACATAGCTTGAGATCTTGTGTAGTAGCCCTTCATGGTATACCCTATCAAAAGCCTTTGATATGTCAGAAGTAACTGCCCTAGAAACGAAGGCCGCGTCAAGAGATTAACTAATCCTGTGAGATATTACTGTTAGCACATTTTCTGTAGATCTTGCAGAATGAAAACCATTCACTTAGTAGGTTGTTTCTGCTGAGGCGATCGACCACTTTTGAACACAAATTCCAGTAACTTACTCATGACGCACATGAGACTGACTGGTCTGTACTGAGAGGAAGATGACTGATCATCGTAATTTTTAAATACTAGACAATCTGAGGAGGTTTTCTATAGTGTTGGGAAGCATTTCTCTTTAAAATAACGTTTAAATAGCTTTGTAAGTATGGGACTAGTTCTGATTGAAGATTTCTGAGTACTATAATTGAAATATTATCGAGAGCAATAGCTTAACTGGGATCGAAATTTTTGATAAGCATAATTATTTATATGTCGTATAGTGTGTTTTCAGACGCAGGAGGAAATACGTTGGGCATGCGGCCGTAATCGCATAGAGTAGAATTTGCAGCAAATATCTTACTCTTTCACAGTGGCAGTCCTAAAGATAGCTTTAGTTTCAGTATGTCTGTTTCGCTGAAAGCAAAGGAAATAGTAGTTTCTATGCGCAATGGCAACCCCACATTTTGGTGAGAACCACAGCTGGCTGTTGAGTTTTTGCTAGAATTTCTTGGAAGGTATAAAGCGGTATGTACCGACAATTAACCATTCAGTCAGGTCTGGTACTATCGCAGACACATTCATTTTAAACACGAGGCGCAGAGAAATATCTCATATACATGTACGGAATCTATCCTAATTAGGTCGAAAGATCCCAGTGAAGACAGAACGAAAAGTGAACATAGCTCTGTGCAAGTTGTAAGGAAAAAGTGCACACTGACAGTTTTTGTCGGGCACACGGGTGGGTTCGTGAACAGTCTGAGTTAGGTCATAGCTAATGGGGAAATCATGACAGAACTTCGCCTCATCATCCGTTTTGTTTGAGTTGGCGAGCTATTCAACATCGTGAATATTGAAGTAACCACGCTGTAATTATAGTTCTTCAGTGTAGCTGACTAATCCATAGTCAGACAGTAATTGTCTGTATTTTTTAGATGAGGTGTTTTCATTGGTTGAGATTGTCGGACTGACTTCCTCATCTTGGTTGTTATAGTCACAACGTTTGAGTACTATAATTGAAATATCGAGATCAGTAGCTTAACTGGGATCGAAATGTCCCAGTGACATATGGCCGAGTGGTCCTAGACGTTGTATCAAAGTTTACAGTTACCCAAAGGTGCTGAGTTCAATCCTGAACGAAGGCAGTGAAAAGTAACATTCAAAACAGATAATCAGCAACTATGTCCCAGAGCCTAGCTGGAGTCCGAACACGGTACCTCCGTAATAATAATAAAGGGTTGGGTTTGAGACTCCTAAAAAACGGTTCCCCAGTTCGATACAAAACACCTGATGAAGGCCGGAGGGCAAAACGGCCGAAACGTTGTGACTATAACAACCAGGATGACGAAGTCAGTCCGACAATCTCAACCATAGTCAGGCCCTCTGAAAAGCTGCGGATACAGAGAAACACGTGTACATTACTAACTATATATATATGTGTGTGTATGTGTGCGTGTGTTCATACAAGTCATACTGATTCCACATATTTACGCATTACACGACTTTTTATTCACATGCGAGATATTATCCAGATGTTGAATCTGCTGTGGTTTACTTCTTAATTGAATTATTTTAACATAATTACTTCTACTTCATATGTCAAAAGGTAATACAATGTGCTTTCTAATCGAAACACACAGCATTAAAATGTTGCAAGAAATATGTAAAACAAATACTATTACTTGCAATTTACATTTAGGCTGCAATTTCTCCAATAAGATAAACTATAATGCTACAGTCAATAAAGATAACACTATGAACAGAAAAGTGTATTTAGGTGCAACATGAATGTGATCAAAAATAAACTACAATAACTACGGATTAAGATTTTGAAATAATTCCCATAAAGTGTTATTACGCTAGTTAAACATTAAACACAGAATCGACACTCTCGCCTATAATATAAATCTCCCCTGCCTGTTTAAATGTATGTATGCATGAATATTTGTATGTCTGCTTAAAACTTTCGACAGAATCGACAGATTTTCACAAGATTGATATCGGATGAAAAATATCGAAAAATTGGCTAAAAACGATATTTTGGAAAGTCATTCCCTTTTTTCGATTGATTGCCTTAATTTTAACCTTGGCCACCTCCGGTTTGGCGATGGACTGAACGGTACAGACGGCACTTTTTTCACTTTTTTTTTCTCCTTCGGTAGGGTTCGAGCCTGCTTGCATACTATTATTTTTTGTTTGTTTTTGTTTTTCTGCTCAACAGGCACTTCCAAATACCCGGGAACGCCAGGCACCAAGACTAGTCTATAATATAAAGTTGAAAAATTGTTTTAATATATGTATGTATGTTTGTACCTGTCTAAAACTTTTGACATAATCGACGGATTTTCACTAGCTCGGTATCATTTTGAAGCTCGACCTTATGGACGACAAATATCGAAAAGTTGGCTAAAAAACATTAATTCATTCACCTTCAACTGGGCACTTTTCTCCAGGGTGTAGTCGCTTTTTTCGCCGATATTTTCGGAAATCATCCCCTTTTTTCGATTGTCAACCCTTAATTAAAACTTACGTCACTTCCGGTTTAGCGATGAGTGCGACAGCAAAGACGTCACTTTTTTTCGTTCTTTCCACAGAGGCGCCGGATTTTCAAGATATTTGTATCGTTTTGTAGCTCGACCCTTCGACCAACAAACATCGAAGAATTAGCTAAAGATATTAATTACTTTACCCTCAAGAGGGCACTTTTCTACGGGGAGGGGGTAGCAACAATCGTTCCTTTATGACAATTTAGCCAAAGACGCATGCGCAAAATATGTTTTTTTTTTTCTTAAATTAGTTTAAATATTTAAAAAAAACGACCTAACTTCACTCACGCGATCCTAGACCAGTCGTTTCAATGGCAGTGTCGTTATCTTAAGATTGCATGTTCGAGCCTAGATATCAGACTTATTTCTTTTTTTCGATTTTTAAAGTTTTAATATTGAAACATGTTATTTATGCCATTTTTACGTTCGTTTTCTAAATTTTTCTATCACGTTCGCTGTTATTTGTTTTTCAGATTTTATTTGAGTAGCTTTAATATTTAAACAAGTTTATTTCTGCCATTTCTTTTTCATTTACTCGTTCCTTATTTTGCATCACGTTCGCTGATTTATGGTTTTTGTTTTTGGTTTTCCGATTTTAAAAAAATGTTAAAATATTTAAACAGGATTATTACGTTCGCTTATTTTTTATTTTCAAGTCTGTTTTGATTTACCCCACACATACACATACACATACACATACACTCACCACACCCGGGCAACGGTGGGTTCCCCCGCTAGTATGATATCAATTTGAAATTGTTTAAATAGCATTTTTTAAAAAGCAGAAAATGGCTCATGAAACTTACGTATGATAATACATTAAATAATTATATAACGAATATTTTTTATAATATCAGGCCAAACTTTCTTTTTTCATCAACGATCTCCCAAATCACATTATTGCATCAATCGAAGATATTTATGCAGACGACGCTACCATCTATGGCACCACTTCAAAGACCGGAGATGACCAATATCTCTTTGATTCTCTCTATTCTGATCTTGAGCACGTGATGCAATGGAGAAAAGGGTAGCTAGTCAATTTTAATGCATCTAAAACCAAGCTTCTCTCTTTCCATCATTTACGCTCTGGCTTCCATCTGACCCCAATTTACATAAAATTTATAAAACGCTGAATGTTTAGAAAAGCGTTTTTGCCTGACATTTTCTCCTGATCTGAAATGGAGCATATACATCAAATCCGTTGCCTAAGTCGCTGGAAATATAGTTGGATCATTCTATCGCTCTGCTAATGCAATTATCTACCATATATAGCAGCCACGTATTCGTACTATAAAGTTCTGTTGCCGCATCTAGGAAGGAGCTTCTCGGAGCACCCTATGGTACCTTGACAGAGTTCAAAATAAACTTTGGAATCTAGTAGGCGATGACCTTTTCTCTTTTCTGCAATTTCTTTCCCACAGAAATGTAACTTCTGTCGGGGCGTGTCAGTCAGTTGCTGGCTGTTCATAAATAGATATTAGTAGTTGATGCATCGACATGTGACAACAATATTCCATGCAGAGGCGAATAGTGGTTTTCTTGTACGAAACTGTTTGTTTATTAGTTAATTTTTCAGTATTTGCTTTTTATATTTTTGTTGTATATTGTGTTCAACCAGATTATATTTCTTTTGTTTTTTTTCATTGTGTCAATGTGTTCCGCAAATTTCCGCAAAACATTGTTCTGTTCAGTATCACTTAGATTTGTTAGATATAGAATATGATGAACTTCAAGTGGTCTGCTGTTTACTTATCTTCTTTTATTATATTTTAAGGTGTGTACGCATTGGTTTGTCTATACTTGCAAGATATGTAACAACAAAGGTCAAACAGTAAAATGCATAACATTGAGATTAAGTTAAAGTGTATTATTTTTGAGAATTTTTTTCTTCTGACTCTAACAAAGATGGTGTCGTGTGTTTTTAACAAGTAGTCACTTTGCATGTTATTAGATTTTTTCATGTGAGGATAATTTTTTTTTTGCATTTTTCGGACTACTATATTCATCTTGTATCACTCTAACAACGTTTAGACCAATACTGACCCATGGCGTAACGGATAATATATTACATAATCAGTTCTAAGCAGCACTACTCTGGAGGCTGAAAATTCAATTTTCAAGACGGATGATTCAATTGTACTTTACTTAAGACTAATACCTGGTCATATCTAACAAAACAAAGACATGCTAGACTAGTGGAATAAACAAGGAGGTTGTTCGAAATATCATCCCATTCCCGAGTTCGACAAAAGAATTCTCGAGTTCGACAAGGTATACCTTAGAAAGTTTGAGATTACATCGGCCGAAATGTTGTTAGAGTAACATTCAAGATGAGAACAGTAATCCAAATAATTCGAATAATAAATAATAATGTATGTATGAAGACTGATTTCTTGGACTTTGGCTTTATAATTCTCACTATTAACTTGCGGCTTCACGTTGGCAGTTAAAAATAAAATCGATTTTCAATGAAGAGATAATCAACCTTTCTTCTTGGACAAGAAAAATGTATTCTTTATCTATGGGACAATAATATGTAGCTTAATGTATACTTTGCGCAATCGATGGTCATGTTTTTTCTTTCTATTTTTATTTAATTTATTTAAAATTGTTCTTAGCATTTTTATATTAATATGAGATATTCGTCTGGGAAATGGAAAGGCTCTACAAAAAATGTCTGTTCTGGTCGACAGATAAGAAAAAGGGTTATTTTGTCATGTCGATTTCTTCTTCGTGATGTCCTTTTCATCGGACATGTTCACTTAACTTAGCGGAAATATGTTATTCCTTTCTATTCTAATTTATAGTGGAATGTTTTCTTTCTCCATAATCCAACGCATCTTGTACTGGTAATACCTAATTCCTCTCGTGTAAACTGCACTATTTTACCTGTAAATATTTCTGTAAATATAAAAATATATTTCTTGTAAATATTCCCCATAAACTCCCTTCTTCGACAAGGCCCGCCTTTGACGAACTCCGACGACGAAGGTCTACAGGGAATATTTATAGCGAAAATATTTATTCACAA